>NW_027592644.1:0-48764 GCF_964213995.1 Mustelus asterias | reverse complement strand
CGAGTGATTTCCCCCTGGACTACACACCATGGGGGACTCAGGGGGAGGGGGAGGTGTAAGGGGGTAGAGTTTTTGTGTGATAAATTTTAGCCAGTACAACGCAAGAGGCAACATAATACTCCCCACAGTTAACTGTTATCTGTTTAATGTCAACCTGTATATGGACAAATTGGAATCCAAGCAATGTTCTGTGTACATGTTTTTCAGTGTATAAATATACTGCAAATCCGTGTTTTAAGTTTATTTATTAGTGTCACAAGTAGGCTTACATTAACACTGCAATGAAGTTACTGTGAAAATCCCCCAGTCGCTACACTCCGGCACCTGTTTGGGCACACTGAGGGAGAATTTAGCACGGCCAATGCACCTAACCAGCACGTCTTTCAGACTGTGGGAAGAAACCGGAGCACCTGAAGGAAACCCACGCAGACATGGGGAGAACATGCAGACTCTGCACAGTGACCCAAGCCGGGAATCAAATCCGGATCCCTGGCGCTGTGAGGCAGCAGTGCTAACCACTGTGCCACCGTGCCGCCTACCGGAGTGCTGCTTCAGAGGCCACTCTGAAATAGTGCTCTCCTGGCATAACGTTGGCAGAATAAATGATCGTGCTGTCCCTGAGTCTCCTGCGATCAGTTTGTGCAAATGTCATCACAACAGTAAGATAGAGTGCAACCCTCCCTCACTGAGTGTGATACAGTGCATAAACACTGTAAACACCTTTACATGGGGAGGGGATGGCCTAGTGGTGTTTTCAGTGGACTATTAATCCAGAAACTCAGCTAATGTTCTGGGGACCTGGGTTCGAATCCCACCACGGCAGATGGTGGAATTTGAATTCAATAAAAATAAATCTGGAATTAAGAATCTACTGATGGCCATGAAACCATTGTCGATTGTTGGAAAAACCCATCTGGTTCACTAATGTCCTTTAGGGAAGGAAATCCGCTGTCCTTACCTGGTCTGGCCTACATGTGACTCCAGAGCCACAGCAATGCAGTTGACTCAGAAATGTCCTCCAATTATTTTTTATTTCATTCAAATTCCACCATCTGGGATTCGAACCCAAAGGATTGGCTGAGTTTCTGGATTAATAGGCTGGCGATAATACCACTGGGCCATTGCCTCCCCATGTAAAGATCCGTGTTTATGCACTGTCTTCACCTACACTGGTGCAAGCCACTCAGTTCAAAGGCAACTAAGGATGGGTAATAAATGCTGGCCAGCCTGCGACGCCCATGTCCCACAAATGAATGAACCAAAATTCTAATAGTGATCGCTGAGTTCAACATGATGTTTAAAATTCCCTCCTCCGGAGGTCCCCCAGCATCACAGATGCCAGTTTTCAGCCAATTCTATTGCGTCCACCTGATACCAAGGAACAGCTGGAGACACTGGATAGTGCAGAGTCCTTGCACCATCCCAGCCTTGGTGCTGAGGACATGGCTCCGGAACTTGCCGCACTGTTAGCCAGGCTGTTCCATTACAGCTACAACACCGACATTTACCCTGGAGTGTGGAAAACTGTCCAAAAGGTTAGGAGCCGGTCAAGGTCTACCCTCAACGATCAGCAAAGTGATGGATGGGGTCATTGACAATGCTGTCAGGCGGCACTTACTCGGCAATACCTTGCTCAGTTCGGGTTCTGTCAGGATCACTCAGCTCCTGAACTCATGCCTTGGTCTGAGCATGGATAAAAGAGCCGAATTCAAGAGGTGAGGTGAGAGTGACTGCCCTTGACATCAAGGCAACGTTTGATCAAGTGTGGCATCAGGGAGGCTGAGTACAACAGGAGTCAAGGGGAATTGGGGGGGAAAACCCTCCGCAGGTTGGAGACATACCGAGCGCAATGGTAGATGGTTGTGGTGGTTAAAGTCAATCATCTCAATCCCAGAACATTGCTGCAGGAATTCCTCAGGATTGTGTCCTAGGCCCAACCATCTTTAACCGATTCATCAATGATCTTCTCTCCATTTTAAGATCAGAAGTGGTTACTGTTCTTTGATGTGATCACATGGTTTTCAGCATCATTTGTGACCTCTTGGGCAGTCCATGCTGACAGGTGGTGAGTAACATTTGCGCCAACAAGTGCCAGGCGATGACCACCTCCAATGAGGAAATCTAACCATCGCCCCTTGACATTCGATGGCGTTACCATTGCTGAATCCCCCACTGTCAACATCCTGTCAGCATGTCAACTGCGACTCTCACCAACTTTTACAGATGCAACATAGAAAGCCATCTTTCTGGTTGTATCACAGCTTGGTCTGGCTTCTGCTCTGCGCAAGACTGCAAGGAACTACAAAAGAACAAAGAGAACAAAGAACAAAGAACAGTACAGCACAGGAAACAGGCCCTTCGGCCCTCCAAGCCTGTGCCGCTCCTTGGTCCAACTAGACCAATCGTTTGTATCCCTCCATTCCCAGGCTGCTCATGTGACTATCCAGGTAAGTCTTAAACGATGTCAGCGTGCCTGCCTCCACCACCCTACTTGGCAGCGCATTCCAGGCCCCCACCACCCTCTGTGTAAAAAACGTCCCTCTGATGTCTGAGTTATACTTCGCCCCTCTCAGCTTGAGCCCGTGACCCCTCGTGATCGTTACCTCCGACCTGGGAAAAAGCTTCCCACTGTTCACCCTATCTATACCCTTCATAATCTTGTATACCTCTATTAGATCTCCCCTCATTCTCTGTCTTTCCAAGGAGAACAACCCCAGTCTACCCAATCTCTCCTCATAGCTAAGACCCTCCATACCAGGCAACATCCTGGTAAACCTTCTCTGCACTCTCTCCAATGCCTCCACGTCCTTCTGGTAGTGCGGTGACCAGAACTGGACGCAGTACTCCAAATGTGGCCTAACCAGCGTTCTATACAGCTGCATCATCAGACTCCAGCTTTTATACTCTATACCCCGTCCTATAAAGGCAAGCATACCATATGCCTTCTTCACCACCTTCTCCACCTGTGTTGCCACCTTCAAGGATTTGTGGACTTGCACACCTAGGTCCCTCTGTGTTTCTATACTCCTGATGACTCTGCCATTTATTGTATAACTCCTCCCTACATTATTTCTTCCAAAATGCATCACTTCGCATTTATCCGGATTAAATTCCATCTGCCACCTCCCCGCCCAATTTTCCAGCCTATCTATATCCTGCTGTATTGCCCGACAATGCTCTTCGCTATCCGCAATTCCAGCCATCTTCGTGTCATCCGCAAACTTGCTGATTACACCAGTTACACCTTCTTCCAAATCATTTATATATATCACAAATAGCAGAGGTCCTAGTACAGAGCCCTGTACTTTGTGGATGTTGTGGATGTAGCCCAATCCATCACGCAAACCAGCCTCCCCCATCCATTGACTCTATCTACACTTCCCGCTGCCTCGGCAAAGCAGCCAGCATAATTAAGGATCCCACACACCTTGGGCATTCTCTCTTCCACCTCCTTCCTTCGGGAAAAAGATACAAAAGTCTGAGGACACGTATCAACCGACTCAAGAACAGCTTCTTCCCTGCTGCTGTCAGACTTTGGAATGGACTTATATATTAAGTTGATCTTTCTCCAAACACTAGCTATGACTGTAACACTACATTCTGCACTCTCTCCTTACCTTCTCTATGAACGGTATGCTTTGTTTGTACAGCACGCAAGAAACAATACTTTTCACTGTATCCCAATACATGTGACAATAATAAATCAAATCAAATCAATCAATCCTGAGGATTCCATTGACCAGAAACTGAACTGGACCAGCTATATAAATACTGTGGCTACCAAAACAGGTCAGAGGCTACGGAGAGTAACTCACCTCCTAAATCCCCAAAGCCTGTCCATCATCTATAACGCATAAGTCAGGAGTGTAATGGAATACTCCCCTCTTGCCTGGATGGGCGCAGCTCCAACAACACTCAAGAAGCTCGATGCCATCCAGGATAAAGCAGCCCCGCTTGATTGGCATCCCATTCACCACCCTAAACATTCACTCCCTCCATACTGATGCACAGTGGCAGCAGTGTGTACCATCTACAAGATGCACTGCAGCGACTCACCAAGGCCCCTGAGACAGCACCTTCCAAACACACGACCATTACCATCTAGAAGGACAAGAGCAGACACATGGGAACGCCAGCACCTGAAATTTCCCCTCCAAGTCACGCACCATCCTGACTTGGAACAGAATTGCCGTTCCTTCACTGTCGCTGGGTCAAAATCCTGGAACTTCCTCCCTAACAGCACTGTGGGTGTACCTACACTACATGGACTGCAGCGTTTCAAGGAGGCAGCTCACCACCACCTTCTCAATGAGGGATGGATGATAAATACTGGTTTAATCAGCAATGCTGCTTTCCCATGGATATGTTTGATGAAAAAATGGGGTTTCAGGTACACAGATTATTAAAGTGTCAAAAACAAGTACAGAAAATAATCAAAGGCTAATGGAATTCTGGCCTTAATGTCTCGAACGCTGGAGTAATACAGTTGTACTAAAGCCCTGGTGAGATCACACATCTTTTTAGCCTGTCTTGATGCTCTCTCCACTCCCATTGTTTTGTTTCTTAAAGACTTGATTAGTTGTAAGTATTCGCATTCCAACCATTATTCAAGTAAATTGAGTCTGTGTCTTTATAAGCTCTGTTTGTGAACAGAATTCCCACTCACCTGAAGAAGGGGCTTAGAGCTTCGAAAGCTTGTGTGGCTTTTGCTACCAAATAAACCTGTTGGACTTTAACCTGGTGTTGTTAAACTTCTTACTGAGATCACACACACAGAGTTACTGTGAGCAGTTGTGGGCTGTGTACCTTAGGGATGACAAATTGGCCTTCAAGGAGGCACAGCGTAGAGTTAACAGAATGATACCCCGACCCCAAAGGTTAAATTATGAGGAGAGGTTACAGATCCTGGAGTTGAAGATGCAGGGGTGATTTGATCAAAGCTTTCAAGAAATTCAAGATTGTCAGCAGTCCCTCGGCAAGGTTGGTGCGTGACTTGGAGTGGGATATGGTTAGGGTGCACTGACCCAAACAGGCGCCAGAATGTGGCAACTCGGAGAATTTCGCTGTAACTTTGTTGCAGTGTTAATGTAAGTCTTACTTGTGACTAATAAATAAACTTTTAACTTCAAAGGTTGTTTGAGCCTCTCGGTTGCGGTTCAGTAAGAGAGACATGAGTTCTGCTTCTTCATAAAATACCTTTATCTCTTTGGTCCAATTCTCCACCAACCACCTGTGGCCCCTTTACACGTCAGTGACTTCTGTTGAATAATTGACATCAAATTAGGACTTCATTGGAAGGTCTGTTAACCCATTCCTAACAAGGTGAGGGGCAGGGCGAGTCGGGGCGGGGGGGTGGTGGGGGTAGTTTGTGGGGGGGGGACGGGGACGTGCCTGCCACAGAATGGATAAAGAAAGGATGTCACCTCTTGTGGGTGAATCCAGAACGGTTTTTAAATTAGGGGTCACCCTTATAGGACAGAAATGAGGAGATTTTTTTTCCGAGGGTCAACAACTTTGGAACTCTCTGGGTGGAATTTTCCTGTCTTGCCCGTCCTCGGGAATCGTAGCAGACGGGACACAGACCAGGCAAAGGTCCGTTGGCCCCTGGGGTGGGATTTTCCAGTCTCGGGGCAAGACGCTCCGCCTCAGGTGGTGGTGGAGGCGGAGTCACTGAATAGTTTTAAGGTGGAAATAGACACGTGTGCGCAAGAAAATTAAATGTTACCGGAGGGGCGGGACTCAGAGGCAAACAGGTCAGCCATGGTCTTATTGAATGGCGGAACGGGAGGGTAGATCGCGTGGCCAGAACTTCCGAGCGGGGATTTTAATGTCCTGACGCAGTGTAACCCTCCCTCAGTGAGTGTGACACAGTGTAACCCTCGCTCAGTGAGTGTGACACAGTGTAACCCTCGCTCAGTGAGTGTGACACAGTGTAACCCTCCCTCAGTGAGTGTGACGCAGTGTAACCCTCCCTCAGTGAGTGTGACACAGTGTAACCCTCGCTCGGTGAGTGTGACGCAGTGTAACCCTCCCTCGGTGAGTGTGACACAGTGTAACTCTCGCTCAGTGAGTGTGACGCAGTGTAACCCTCCCTCAGTGAGTGTGACGCAGTGTAACCCTCCCTCAGTGAGTGTGACACAGTGTAACCCTCTCTCAGTGAGTGTGACGCAGTGTAACCCTCTCTCAGTGAGTGTGACGCAGTGTAACCCTCTCTCAGTGAGTGTGACGCAGTGTAACCCTCTCTCAGTGAGTGTGACGCAGTGTAACCCTCTCAGTGAGTGTGACGCAGTGTAACCCTCCCTCAGTGAGTGTGATGCAGTGTAACCCTCCCTCAGTGAGTGTGACGCAGTGTAACCCTCCCTCAGTGAGTGTGACGCAGTGTAACCCTCCCTCAGTGAGTGTGACGCAGTGTAACCCTCACTCAGTGAGTGTGACGCAGTGTAACCCTCTCAGTGAGTGTGACGCAGTGTAACCCTCGCTCAGTGAGTGTGACGCAGTGTAACCCTTGCTCAGTGAGTGTGACGCAGTGTAATCCTCCCTCAGTGAGTGTGACGCAGTGTAACCCTCGCTCAGTGAGTGTGACACAGTGTAACCCTCCCTCAGTGAGTGTGACGCAGTGTAACCGTCCCTCAGTGAGTGTGACACAGTGTAACCCTCGCTCAGTGAGTGTGGCGCAGTGTAGCCCTCCCTCGGTGAGTGTGACGCAGTGTAACCCTCGCTCAGTGAGTGTGACGCAGTGTAACCCTCGCTCAGTGAGTGTGACACAGTGTAACCCTCGCTCAGTGAGTGTGACACAGTGTAACCCTCGCTCAGTGAGTGTGACACAGTGTAACCCTCCCTCAGTGAGTGTGACGCAGTGTAACCCTCGCTCAGTGAGTGTGACGCAGTGTAACCCTCGCTCAGTGAGTGTGGCGCAGTGTAACCCTCCCTCGGTGAGTGTGACACAGTGTAACCCTCGCTCAGTGAGTGTGGCGCAGTGTAACCCTCCCTCGGTGAGTGTGACGCAGTGTAACCCTCCCTCAGTGAGTGTGACGCAGTGTAACCCTCGCTCAGTGAATGTGACGCAGTGTAACCCTCGCTCAGTGAGTGTGACGCAGTGTAACCCTCGCTCAGTGAGTGTGACGCAGTGTAACCCTCGCTCAGTGAATGTGACGCAGTGTAACCCTCGCTCAGTGAGTGTGACGCAGTGTAACCCTCGCTCAGTGAGTGTGACACAGTGTAACCGTCCCTCAGTGAGTGTGACGCAGTGTAACCCTCGCTCAGTGAATGTGACGCAGTGTAA
The DNA here is from genome assembly GCF_964213995.1 of Mustelus asterias. Lineage (NCBI taxonomy): Eukaryota > Metazoa > Chordata > Chondrichthyes > Carcharhiniformes > Triakidae > Mustelus > Mustelus asterias. Next base: position 41,482 of record NW_027592644.1, on the reverse strand, counting down.
CCCTCCCTCAGTGAGTGTGACACAGTGTAACCCTCGCTCAGTGAGTGTGACGCAGTGTAACCCTCCCTCAGTGAGTGTGACGCAGTGTAACCCTCGCTCAGTGAATGTGACGCAGTGTAACCGTCCCTCAGTGAGTGTGACGCAGCGTAACCCTCGCTCAGTGAATGTGACGCAGTGTAACCCTCCCTCAGTGAGTGTGACGCAGTGTAACCCTCCCTCAGTGAGTGTGACGCAGTGTAACCCTCGCTCAGTGAGTGTGACAGTGTAACCCTCGCTCAGTGAGTGTGACAGTGTAACCCTCGCTCAGTGAGTGTGACACAGTGTAACCCTCCCTCAGTGAGTGTGACGCAGTGTAACCCTCGCTCAGTGAGTGTGACGCAGTGTAACCCTCGCTCAGTGAGTGTGACGCAGTGTAACCCTCCCTCAGTGAGTGTGACGCAGTGTAACCCTCCCTCGGTGAGTGTGACGCAGTGTAACCCTCGCTCAGTGAGTGTGACGCAGTGTAACCCTCCCTCAGTGAGTGTGACGCAGTGTAACCCTCCCTCGGTGAGTGTGACGCAGTGTAACCCTCCCTCAGTGAGTGTGACGCAGTGTAACCCTCCCTCAGTGAGTGTGACACAGTGTAACCCTCCCTCAGTGAGTGTGACGCAGTGTAACCCTCTCTCAGTGAGTGTGACGCAGTGTAACCCTCGCTCAGTGAGTGTGACGCAGTGTAACCCTCCCTCGTTGAGTGTGACGCAGTGTAACCCTCCCTCAGTGAGTGTGACGCAGTGTAACCCTCGCTCAGTGAGTGTGACACAGTGTAACCCTCGCTCAGTGAGTGTGACACAGTGTAACCCTCTCTCAGTGAGTGTGACGCAGTGTAACCCTCGCTCAGTGAGTGTGACGCAGTGTAACCCTCCCTCAGTGAGTGTGACACAGTGTAACCCTCCCTCGGTGAGTGTGACGCAGTGTAACCCTCCCTCAGTGAGTGTGACGCAGTGTAACCCTCGCTCAGTGAGTGTGGCGCACTGTAACCCTCCCTCAGTGAGTGTGACGCAGTGTAACCCTCGCTCAGTGAGTGTGACGCACTGTAACCCTCCCTCAGTGAGTGTGACACAGTGTAACCCTCGCTCAGTGAGTGTGACGCAGTGTAACCCTCGCTCAGTGAGTGTGACGCAGTGCAACCCTCGCTCAGTGAGTGTGACACAGTGTAACCCTCGCTCAGTGAGTGTGACACAGTGTAACCGTCCCTCAGTGAGTGTGACACAGTGTAACCGTCCCTCAGTGAGTGTGACACAGTGTAACCGTCCCTCAGTGAGTGTGACACAGTGTAACCCTCCCTCAGTGAGTGTGACACAGTGTAACCGTCCCTCAGTGCTGACACCAGGACTGCGTGATTCGATCTTGTGTTTGAGAGTATGGAGTGGGATTTGAACCGAGAATCTTCCGACTCTGTACTGATTGTGACTCTGGTCCGGGAGTGAACAGGGAGTCACTCCGATTCTGATTTGGGTTTAACCCCCAGCAATTTGAGCTCCGGATCCACCTGTTTTGGAGTTCAGTTAAACTTGGAATAACAGGAATGTATGAATGCTCTTTGTAAAGGAATTTCAATGTCAGATCCAGTGGGGTAAGACAGAGCTCCCCCTGTCCCTCTCTTTCTCTATTCAGTGGGTGCCATTTCTTGGCCGTGTTGCAGTGCAACCAAGTGTTCAAAATTCCATTGACTTCAACGGGACTGGAAAATCCTGCTGGCGGGAGGGACTGTAAAATTTCGCACTGGGTTTTCATTCCCACTGCTTTGCTTTAAGCCTCTTGCCCTTCTCTGTGTCCCCGGCTCCCTAGCTCTCTGTCGCCACCTGCTGTCACTCCCTTCAATTGTCTCCCTCTGGCTCTGACAGTCATCGTAAGAGTTTTAACAGCACCAGGTTAAAGTCCTGCCATCTGCTGGTCATATATCAATACTGTGACTATTTTTCACTGCCTCTGCTCACCAGCCTGCCCCAGCTGTTGGAATATTTAACTCTCGTCCTTCTTGGGACATCTGCTTGCTTCATTTATCGTTTAATTATTGAGTTAAGGGATGGGGGAGGGGGTGGAGGTGGGATAGCTTCCCCCACTTCCAGTTACTTTCCTGCCTAACTCCACATACGAGACCAGAAGGTATAGGAGCAGAATTAGGCCATTCGGCCCATCGAGTCTGGTCTGTCATGGCTGATAAGTTTCTCAACCCCATTCTCCCGCCTTTTCCCTGTAACCTTTGATCCCCTTACCAATCAAGAACGTATCTATTTCTGTCTTAAATACATATACCTCCGATACCCCAAGGGGTATATGTATAAGGGGTATATAGGGTCGTAAAGAGTGCCTTATACATATACCCCAAGGGGTATATGTATAAGGGGTATATAGGGTCGTAAAGAGTGCCTTTGGTACATTGGCCTTTATAAATCAGAGTATCGAGTATAAAAGTTGGAGTGTTATGGTAAGGTTATATAAGGCATTGGTGAAGCCAAATTTGGAGTATTGTGTACAGTTTTGGTCACCTAGTTACAGGAAGGATGTAAATAAGGTTGAAAGAGTACAGAGAAGGTTCACAAGGATGTTGCCGGGACTTGAGAAGCTGAGTTACAGAGAGAGATTGAATAGGTTGGGACTTTATTCCCTGGAGCGTAGAAGATTGAGGGGAGATTTGATAGAGGTGTATAAGATTTTGATGGGTATAGATAGAGTGAATGCAAGCAGGCTTTTTCCGCTGAGGCTCGGGGAGAAAAAAACCAGAGGGCATGGGTTAAGGGTGAAAGGAGAAAAGTTTAAAGGGAATATTGGGGGGGGCTTCTTCACGCAGAGAGTGGTGGGAGTGTGGAATGAGCTGCCGGATAAAGTGGTAAATGCGGGGTCACTTTTAACATTTAAGAAAAACTTGGACGGGTGTGGAGGGATATGGTCCAAGTGCAGGTCAGTGGGACTAGGCAATAAATGGTTCGGCACAGACAAGAAGGGCCAAAAGGCCTGTTTCTGAGCTGTAATTTTCTATGGTTCTATGGGACAGCTGCCCTCAGCCATTCACTGTGGCTCCAATCACTCGAGTCCAAGACTCCAGCCACCTCTTTGTATTTGTTTAGTCAGCTTCTGCGATTTGGCCTCCCTCGGGTTTCTGCATCTCTCAAGCCTTTTTTCTTCTAATATTTGAAATTTCCCTCAATAAACTCCACTAAGATTTCCTACTCCTGATTTGATTTGATTTATTATTGTCACATGTGTTAGTATACAGTGAAAAGCATTGTTTCTTGCACGCTATACAGACAAAGGTTCACTAATGTCCTTTAGAGAAGGAAATCTGCCGTCCTTACCTGGTCTGGCCTACATGTGACTCCAGAGCCACAGCAATGTGGTTGACTCTCAACTGCCCTTGGGTATCTAGGGATGGGCAACAAATGCTGGCCAACCAGCGACGCCCACGGCTCACGAATGAATTTTTAGAAAGCACACTGTTCATAGAGTACATAGGGGAGAAGGAAAGGCGAGAGTGCAGAATGTAGTGTTACAGCCATAGCTAGGGTGTAGAGAAAGATCAGCTTAAAAAGAGCATTGTTAGAGAGTTTCTAAGAGTTAGAGTTTTAAAAGCTTAGAAAAAGAGCAAAAGATAGAATTAGAGGGTCTGCTGGGGACAGCTCGCAAGAAGTTGCCACGGTCCCCCGCCATCTTGTCCCAAGATGACCAGTTCCCCAGGGAAGCCTGTGCCACAGCGCCCATTTGGCACTGGTGAGTTTTGTTGTTCATTCTGTGGGACGCTGTTGGCAAGGCTGGTGTCTGGTGTTTGACCCTCAGTTTGATTTGATTTATTATTGTCACATGTATTAGTATACAGTGAAAAGTATTGTTTCTTGCTCACTATACAGACAACTGTACTGTGTACAGTTCTGGTCACCCTATTGTAAAAAGGATATTATTAAACTAGAAAGAGTGCAGAAAAGATTTACTAGGATGCTACCGGGACTTGATGGTTTGAGTTATAAGGAGAGGCTGGATAGACTGAGACTTTTTTCTCTGGAGCGTAGGAGGCTGTGCGGTGATCTTATAGTGATCTATAAAATAATGAGGGGCACAGATCAGCGAGATAGTCAATATCTTTTGCCAAAGGTAGGGGAGTCTAAAACTAGAGGACATAGGGTTTCAGGTGAGAGGGGAGAGATACAAAAGGGTCCAGAGGGGCAATTTTTTCACACAGAGGGTGGTGAGTGTCTGGAACGAGCTGCCAGAGGTAGTAGTAGAGGCGGGTACAATTTTGTCTTTTAAAAAGTGTTTAGATAGTTACATGGGTACGATGGGTATAGAGGGATATGGGGCAAATGCGGGCAATTGTGATTAGCTTAGTGGTTAAAAAAAGGGCGGCATGGACAAGTTGGGCCGAAGGGCCTGTTTCCATGCTGTAGACCTCTATGACTCTGACTCTATGACAAGGTATGCCGTTCATAGAGAAGGAAAGGAGAGGGTGCAGAATGGAGTGTTAAAGTCATAGCTTGGGTGTAGAGAAAGTGCACATTGAGGAGACGGTGGTGAGTTTTCTTCTCAAACTGCCCGTTCAGCCGGGAGTTCCAGGATTTTGAGCCAGCGATGATTGGACTGACCATTCTTTGTTTTTTTTCACACTGGATACTCTGGTCCTCTGTCAGGTCCCTGATTTGAACTGGGAGGTTTATTGACCATTATTGTTCCTGTGAAACAAGAATCTCCATCAGTCCTTGCTTCTGACCCCCAAACAAACAGATTATAGTACCCCGTGGGCTGGTGCTGGCTTTGGCACACTGGGGACAGATGTCTGTGAAGCCGGCTGTGATGGCAACTCCGGTTGCTGCAAGGTCAACAAAACCACCATTCTGCAGGATGTCTCAGCGGGGAAAAGAATGGAACTTCCCTCAAAATTCTAGTTCTAACAGAATGGATTCTTCACTCATAGAATCATAGAATCTCTACAGTGCAGAAAGAGGCCGTTCGGCCCATCGAGTCTGACCGACCACAATCCCACCCAGGCCCTATTCTCAAAACCCCATGTGTTTTCCCCAGCTAGTCCCCCTGACACTAAGGGGCAATTTAGCAATGGCCAATCCACCTAACCCGCACAGCTTTGGACTGTGGGAGGAAATCGGAGCACCCGGAGGAAACCCACGCAGACACGGGGAGAGCGTGCAAACTCCACACAGACAGTGACCCAAGGCCGGAATTGAACCCGGGTCCCTGGCGCTGTGAGGCAGCAGTGCTAACCACTGTGCCGCCCTAATTTATTTCATGAATAATTCTCATTTATGTCTTTGGACCAGTCCTTCTGCTGGGAATATGAAACTTTTTTCAACGAATATGATTTATTTACAGCATCATGGTCCACTTTGCCCTCACGTGTGGACACAGAGTTCCCTCTGTACTTCCTGATTTAATAGCACAGAAATCTCCCATCACCAGAAGCAGCATGTTCATCTCGGGTCACAGACTTTCATCTAGGATATTCTTTTCCGACTGTCTGATATATTTTCAGTTCCTTTAGCCGGAGATTTGTTCAGCCCATGGGTGAAGTTCCCCAATCCGGGAACTTTTCATCCGGAGTTCCTCAGTTCTGTCAGTGACCGCCTGAGGGTCAATCCGGAGTGTGTGTCCAGGCCGGAATTCTGTCACTGTGTATCTGCTGTGGCAATGGGGGCTGGGTTTATTTAAGGTGGAATTCGATAGATTTTTGACAGAGAAGGGAGTCAAGGGTTATGGGGGGGGGGGGGGGGGGGGAAGGCGGGGGCCAGGGAGGGGGGAGGCGGGGGGCCAGGGAGGGAGTGTTAGATTGTAACCAATGATAACATTGGATCTATTGTGGTGTGACCAATGGTAAGAAGCTGTAAGGGTCAGCTGACCCCGTAAGCGATGTAACCAATGACAAAATGATGTGATGATAAGGTGACTCAGTATAAATAAGAACCTGTTGGGAATTGTGGAGAGCGTGGAATGGCCCAGGGTGAGGCCTCAAGTGTTGGAGTAATGAAGTTTCTTCACTAAAACTTTTTCTTTGATTTATCTGTTGGGGTAAGTTTTGTTTCATTTCATTGCCTCTAACTGAAGAGTGCCTCCTGCTGATGAACAGGGGGAAGACAGGAAAGTGGAGCTGAAACCACTACGAGATCAGCCATTATTAAATGGTGGAGCAGGCTCGAATGGCCTCCTCCTCCTGAGCCCTTTATTGTCATCGTAGCTGGCGAAGGTCAGCGAGCCTGACCAGTCAACATTAACAGGCTTTTATTGTTATTATCAACAGTGGGTGCATCACAGCCTGGCCTGGTGCTGCCGTCATGTGAATTGGCATGTGTTTAAAAAGTGCACATACGTGTGCGTGTTACAGTCTATTAACACTCGCCGCCTGGGCCCATGTATGAAGAAAGGCACGAGGTCAGGCGATTGGACAGGGTAAATACTTCAGGGTAAATACTGGGCGGCACGGTGGCCCAGCGGTTAGCACTGCTGCCTCACAGCGCCAGGGACCCGGGTTCGATTCCCGGCTTGGGGACACTGTTCGGAGTCTACATGTTCTCCCGGTGGGTTTCCTCCGGGTGCTCCGGTTTCCTCCCACATTCTGAAAGATGTGCTGGTTAGGTGCATTGGCCGTGCTAAATTCTCCCTCCGTGTACCCGAACAGGTGCCGGAGTGTGGCGACTCGGGGATTTTCACAGTAACTCCATTGCAGTGTTAATGTAAACCAACTTGTGACACTTATGATAAACTTAAAAAATTTTCTGGAAAATATGAATTGCGTTTATAATGAAAGTTTTAATGTTTATGTTGGAATGAATTGAAAGCACAACGTTGAGGCAGATTTATGGGTCTAAAAGCAAAATACTGGAACCTGAAACAAAAACAGAAAGTGCTGGGAAATCTCAGCAGGTCTGACAGCATCTGTGGAGAGAGAAACCGAGCCAACGTTTAGAGTCGGGATGACCCATTGTCAGACTTATGGGTCTTTCTAGGGTGTCCTGGCATTGCCTTGGTAACGCAGTTTCTCGTTTCATTCACAAATAGGTGGCCCGGGATCCGGCAAGGGAACTCAGTGTGAGAAGATCGTGCATAAATATGGCTACACTCACCTGTCCACTGGAGACCTGCTGAGGGCAGAGGTCGATTCCGGGTCAGAGAGAGGAAAGAACTTCCAGAAGATTATGGAGGGAGGGGGTCTCGTACCTCTGGTAAGATGAACCACAGTAAGCACCCTCCTCTCCTCCCTCCCCCTTTCCCCCCTCCCACCTCCCCCCAGTCCTCCCCATTTATCTGAGGTGAAAGAAAGAAGTAGGCCATTCGGCCCATCGAATCAGCTGCACTATTCAATGAGTTCATGACTAATCTCATGTGACAATCCTCAACTCCACTTTCCCGCCTCGTCCCCATAATCTTCAATTCCCTTGCTGCTTAAAAATCTGTCTATCTCAGCCTTCAACATAGCTAATGATCCAGCCTCTACAGCAGTGATGGGCAACATCGGCTAGCGAGTGGCCCCCCCCTTCACCTCAGTGGGTCGCAAGATTGAAACCTGACTTGTTCACCAACCGTGACCCCATGAATAAGATTAAATTCATTTAATACACGCCGAATATTTCTATACACTGACACCTTAAACACTTTGTATTCTATATGTTCATAGAGAATCATAGAATCCTCCAGTGCAGAAGGAGGCCATTCAGCCCATCGAGTCTGCACCGACCACAATCCCACCCAGGCCCTATCCCCATAACCCCATGTATTTACCCTGCTAGTCCCACTGACACTCAGGGGCAATTTAGCATGGCCAACCCACACATCTTTGGACTGTGGGAGGAAACCCAGGCAGACATAGAAACCCTACAGTGCAGAAGGAGGCCATTCGGCCCATCGAGTCTGCACCGACCACAATCCCACCCAGGCCCTACCCCCACATATTTTACCCGCTAATCCCTCTAACCTACGCATCCCAGGACTCTAAGGGACAATTTTTAACCTGGCCAATCAACCTAACCCGCACATCTTTGGACACGGGGAGAATGTGCAGACTTCACACAGTGACCCAAGCCAGGAATCGAACCCAGGTCCCTGGCGATGTGAGGCAGCAGTGCTAACCACTGTGCCATCGCGAACCAGGTGATAACACCTTAAACACTTTGCTCAGCCTCTTGAAGCTTCAGTTGATTCTGTGTGTTTGGTCTTCACTTTTGGATCTGGAGCAGTGAGAGCAGCTTCTGTGTTATTGTATTTTTTTCTGCTTACCTTTTTCATAGAATCATCCAGAACAGGAGGTCATTCAGCCCATCATGCCCCTGCCAGCCCTTTGAAAGCTGTCCAATTAGTCGCACGCAACCAGTCTTATTTCTCCCCTATAACTCTGCACATTTCTTCTTTTTAAGTATTTATCTAATTTTCTTCATAAAATTGCCGTTGAACCTGTTTCCGTCTCCCTGTCAGGCAGTCAATTCCAGATCGCAGCAACTTGCTGCATAATTTTTTTTTAAATCTCCAAATTTCCCTGTCCACAGTTTATTTTTAGCAATATCTTCAATCCGTGTCCCCTGGTTACTGACGCGCCTGTTACAGTTTCTCCCCAGTTACACTAAATCCACAATTAAAAACTCTCATTGCTCTTAATGCAGCAATGATTTGTGTTTTGAGTAAATTGTGGGGACAATAATCACTCCCCAAATCCCAGCCCTGCCTTCAATATTCTCAGAACGCAAGGAGCTGCTCATTACTGCCTGTGACAGCTGGGGCAAAATTCAACATCTTTCAACGTAATCTTACTGAGCTCCCAGCTCATGAACTTGAGCACAAAAGGGAAATGAGCTTTGACCACAGTTAACACATGCACACACACTTGTACACTCATATATACTCGCTCACACACGCTGCACGTACACACGCATGTATGTGTGCGCACACACTTCACACATTCACTCACATGTACACTCACACACTTGCTCACACACCCCACGCACACACCCATACGCACACACACATGTATACGCGTGCAGATACATGCACTCACGTACACTCAAGACACACACACTCGCTCATTCTTGCTCACCGCACACATGCAGACACAATTAACATGCATGTACGCATGCATGCACACCACACACACTTGCTCACACGCGCACACACCACACACATGCACACACACGTGTGTACACATGCAGACACACGTGTGTACACATGCAGACACACCGGACACACATACCACATGTCTGTACACATACACACACATGCGTGTACGCTTGCAGATGCATCACACACGCACACACACCACACACATGTATATACGTGCATACACACACGCTCTTGCAGGCCGCATGATGTCCTGTTTATAATTTCAGTTTTGTGTGAGTTGTGGCATTCTGTCTTACCATTCCTGTGTTGAATAGTTTGCTGGTGCATCTTGGATAGCGTGCAGGTTTATTTCAAACCCCCCTGTTGCTGCACACTGACCCGTTCCCCCCTCATTCCTTCAGGAAACGATCCTGGGAATGCTGAAGGAGGCGATGATTGCCAAGGCCGCTGTCTCGAAGGGATTCTTAATCGATGGCTACCCCCGGGAAGTGAAACAAGGAGAAGAATTTGAGAAACTGGTATGTGGTTTTGTGGCCTGTGGGGGGGAGGGGGTGGGGTGGAGCGGGGTGGGGAGGGGGGGGGGAGGGCATTAGAGGCAGACCACCCGAAACACTGTCTGCTTCTTCTTTGAAACTAAATGATCCCACCACATCATTCGGAGAGGAGCACGGGAGCCCTCCCCGCTCCACCCCCAATTCCCGGCCAATGTTTATCCCTCAACCCACATCACCTTTTGGCCATTGGCCCAGAGTTTGCATTTAGTTTGAAGTTGATTTATTAGTGTCACAAGTAGGCTTACATTAACACAGCAATGAAGTTACTGTGAAATTCCTCTAGTCACCACACTCCAGCACCTGTTCGGGTCAATGCACCTAAACCAGCACGTCTCTCAGACCGTGGGAGGAAACCAGAGCACCCGGAGGAAACCCACGCAGACACGGGGAGAACGCGCAGACTCCGCACAGACAGTTGTTAGAATGTAACCGGTGACAAATTTGTATTGGATGTAATGTGACCAATGGGAACAAGTTGTAAGGATCAGGTGACCCAGTAAAACATGGGACCAATTACAGAGTGATGTAATAGTCAGCTGACCAACTAATTCACTATAAATAAGGAAATATGTAGAATTGCGGGAGTTTGGAATGGCCCAGGGGAAGGCCCCAAGTTTGGAGTAATGATGTTTCTTTATTAAACCCTTTCTTTGATTTATAAGTTGGAGTAAGTTTTGTTGTATTTTCATTCGCTGCATTCCGAAGAGTTCCTTCTGAAGAAACAACAGTGACCCAAGCTATGAATTGAACCCAGGTCCCTGGCGCTGTGAGGCAGCAGTGCTAACCACTGTGCCGCCCTAGTGATGAAGTGATGGCATTTGCCACCAGCCTCTGAGAAAGCTGCCCATAAAGAACTGGCAGTCTCTGCGGCACGGATTTCCCCTGTCTCTGCATTAACTTGATTCCAGCTCCAACTGTACTTACCTCGTTAAACAGCAAATCACCATTTGATTTATTATTGTCACGTGTATTGGATACAGTGAAAAATATTGTTTCATGTGCGCTATACAGACAAAGCATACTGTACATAGAGTACATAGGGGAGAAGGTGTCGAATATAGCATTACAGTTATAGCTAGGGTGTAGAGAAAGATCAACTTAATATATGATAGGCCTATTCAAAAGTCTGACAGCAGCAGGGAGGAAGCTGTTCTTGAGTCGGTTGGTACATGACCTCAGACTTTTGTATCTTTTTCCTGACGGAAGAAGGTGGAAGAGAGAATGTCCGGGGTGTGTGGGGTCCTTAATTATGCTGGCTGCTTTTCCGAGGCAGCGGGAAGTATAGACAGAGTCAATGGATGGGAGGCTGGTTTGAGTGATGGACTGGGCTACATTCACAACCCTTTGTAGTTCCTTGCGGTCTTGGGCAGAGCAGGAGCCATACCAAGCTGTGATACAACCAGAAAGAATGCTTTCTATGTTGCATGTTGAAGTATCCTCACAGACATGAAGCTAATTTATACTCCACAAGTACAGAATTATCTTTCAGGGCAAGAGAGGTTATCTGGCAGCAATCACGATTTAGTTAAACAGTTTAAAACCCCGGTTCCACCTCATTCAACACGTCTTAACTTTCTCACGGTTTTCCACAGCGACAGTAATAGTGTAAGAATGGAAGTTCCCACTAATTCAAGTGCATTCACACTGAGAGATTAAATGGCCGCACCCTGGCCGAAACCCTACCACCTTGCCCGTCCTGGAATCGAGGTGGGCGAGATTCCCCAGAACGGGAATCCCTCAGGTGGGATTTTACGATCTCGCCCGAGCAACGCCGTAAAATCTCGCACCCTGAGCGAACGTAGGGAATCGCCGGCCGGAATTCCGGAATGTCCTGGTCTCACTGGGCGTACGCAAATGCCAGATGTTAGAACATAGAACATAGAAAGCCACAGCACAAACAGGCCCTTCGGCCCACAAGTTGCGCTGATCATATCCCTACCTCTAGGCCTATCTATAGCCCTCAATCCCATTAAATCCCATGTACTCATCCAGAAGTCTCTTAAAAGACCCCAACGAGTTTGCCTCCACCACCACCGACGTCAGCCGATTCCACTCACCCACCACCCTCTGAGTGAAAAACTTACCCCTGACATCTCCTCTGTACCTACCCCCCAGCACCTTAAACCTGTGTCCTCTCGTAGCAACCATTTCAGCCCTTGGAAATAGCCTCTGAGAGTCTACCCTATCCAGACCTCTCAACATCTTGTAAACCTCTATCAGGTCACCTCTCATCCTTCGTCTCTCCAGGGAGAAGAGACCAAGCTCCCTCAACCTATCCTCATAAGGCATGCCCCCCAATCCAGGCAACATCCTTGTAAATCTCCTCTGCACCCTTTCAATGGCTTCAACATCTTTCCTGTAATGAGGTGACCAGAACTGCGCGCAGTACTCCAAGTGGGGTCTAACCAGGGTCCTATAAAGCTGCAGCATTATCTCCCGACTCCTAAACTCAATCCCTCGATTAATGAAGGCCAGTACGCCGTACGCCTTCTTGACCGCATCCTCCACCTGCGAGGCCGATTTAAGAGTCCTATGGACCCGGACCCCAAGGTCCTTGCTGTCAGTTTCGTAATTGCAACCCGAGGGATGCTGGCAGTTTCACCATGATCACAGCTGCAAATCCGGCCCATTGTGACACGTCTGTCTGTGGGATCTTGCTGTGCACAAATTGGCTGCTGTGTTTCCCACATGACAGCAATGACTACACCTGAAAAATGTTTAAATTGGCCGTGGAGCACAGCTGGGCTGGCCTGCGATTACGAAAATTCAAGTTCTCCCCCCTTCCTCCTTTGCTGGGCTTGAAGCCAAGTGAGTGTCACCTTGCACTGCCTGACTAGATTAGTCACAAGGCATCACTGTGCCCTTCCCCAGACACACCCTGTTTCCTCCTCTCGCTGCTATTGAGCGAGCTCTGTTGTGATGCCTGCCTTGGATGAATAGCCTGCAGATGCTCTGCATCCAAACTTCAGATTTAACAACTTGGACGCTCTTAAACTGTAATTTGCTGGACCCAAATGAGCCGGGGCAATGGCCTAGTGGTATTATCGCTAGACTATTAATCCAGAAACTCAGCTAATGTTCTGGGGACCCGGGTTCGAATCCCACCACGGCAGATGGTGAAATTAGAATTCAATAAAAAATATCTGGAACTAAGAATCTACTGATGAGCATGAAATCATTGTCGATTGTCGGAAAAACCCATCTGGTTCACTAATGTCCTTTAGGGAAGGAAATCTGCCGTCCTTACCTGGTCTGGCCTACATGTGACTCCAGAGCCACAGCAATGTGGGTGACTCTCAACTGCCCTCCAAAGGCAACTAGGGATGGGTAATAAATGCTGGCCAGCCAGCGACACCCATGTCCCGCTAATGAATGAAAGAATCTCTATGTGGAAGAGGCGGGAAAGTTTTTCCTTGTATTTGGGATTGGATTGAGGAATGTAAATTCTGAAGCAGTTGAGAGATAATTTGGACTTTGGGTGACAGTGTAATATGTGCGCTGTGGATTCAGTTCTGAAGATTGACAAAGACACGTAGGTTAGGTGGATTGGCTGTGCTAAATTGTCTGTTAGAGTCCAACGATGTGCAGGTTAGGGGGATTGGCCATGCTAAATTGTCTGTTAGAGTCCAACGATGTGCAGGTTAGGGGGATTGGCCATGCTAAATTGCCCATTAGTGTCCAAGGACATGTAGGTTAGGTGGATTAACCATGCTAAATTGCCTCTTAGCATCCAAAGATGTGCAGGTTAGGTGGATTGGCCATGATAAATGTGCAGGGTTATGGGGGATAGGGTGAGAGGGGATGCTCTTTTGGTGCGGGCTCGATGGGCCGAATGGCCTCTTTCTGCACTGTTGGGATTCTATGACATGATTGGGTCAGTCAATGACAACGTCAAAGCCTGACTGGACATTGGTGGAAGTGCCTTATCCCATAGCCCAAGACCAGCCTCACCAACAACTCGCTGGGGGAGATATAAGAGTCTAAATACCACAGCAGCTGGAGAACAAATCCTGCAACCCTGACAAAAGACGTCTTTATCGGGCTGTGCTGTGGTCTTTGTGAATCATCTGCAGAATAATGAGAGAATTTCCTTTGTACTCAATAATCAAAGTCACAAAGGATTATTAACACTCAAGTCCTTTGCGTTCTCCCCTGTCTGTGCTCACTCATCAGAAAAATTCCCTTGTTCAGGATGAGTTGCTTTGAGAGTGCAGGGGAGCTGATGGAAATTTTCACATCGATTTTCTCCACCTGGGTTAATCATGTTCGGACATTAACCAAAGTGAGTGAAGTAAGCTGCTCTGTCAGACTCATCGAAGATCAGTTTGACTTTGGGCAAGATCAGATCAGTCACCCGGTTAAGCCTGAGTGACAAGGGGTGGCTGTTTGGAGGTTTGTTTAATTCATTCATGGGACATGGGCGTCGCTGGCTGACCGGCATTTATTGCCCATCCCTAGTTGCCCTTGGAGGGCAGTTGAGAGTCAACCACATTGCTGTGGCTCTGGAGTCACATGTAGGCCAGACCAGGTAAGGACGGCAGATTTCCTTCCCTCAAGGACATGAGTGAACCAGATGAGTTTTTCCGACAATGGTTTCACGGTCATCAGTCGATTCTTAATTCCAGATATTTTTTAATCGAATTCTAATTCCACCATCTGCCGTGGTGGGATTCGAACCCGGGACCCCGGAACATTAGCTGAGTTTCTGGATTAATAGTCTAGCGATAATGTCACTAGGCCGTCGCCTCCCCAGTAGCGACTGGTGAAGGGTTAACTCAGAATATTTCCTCTCCTTTTGTATTTCTGGCCGTGTGCCTTTCCATTTTAATTTGGCCGTTGCTGTGATAAAGTACAAATTCCGTCATATTTTTTAATTGGGACGTTTTAGACAGGTGGGGTGTTGGATTTTGTGGAAATTCAGGGTGCGGCTGTGGAGATCGTACATCTGCCTGAGGGGAGGGAGTGATTCAGCTGTGAAAATAAACAGCGTAAACTGACACCGGCTTGTAATAAACATTTCTATTACAGGCCTGCGAACACGCGGGAGGTCAGGTGCCTCCACACACATACACAGCTCTCCCTCCCCTCGACTCATATGTTCATCAAAGTATCCCACGTGGATCCAGTAATAGCTTTATAAACCTTGCAGCCCGGTCAGGATTGCATCGTGGAACTCTGACTCGACGCATATACTCACATTAGCTACAGTCTTCGATGCATTCTCATTCCCATCGAGCTGGATAAAATTCATCGCTCGTACTGTCACAATTTAAAGTCTTAATTAGGAACAAAGGGTATTTATTGATAAAGACAAACTTGGTACAAGTGTTTGAAGCCCTAGGCAGCCTGGAACAGCCTCCCTGGCTGTTTATCTCAGTTGGCCGGACGGCTGCTTCGTGATGCAGAGCGATGCTAACAGCGCAGGTTCAATTCCCGCACCGGCTGAGGTTATTCATGAAGGCCCCGCCTTCTCAACCTTGCTCCTTACCTCTGAGATGTGGTGATCCTCGGGTTAAATCAACACCAGTCCCCCACTTTGAGTGAGAGAGCAGCCTATGGTCATCTGGGACAATGGCGACTTTACCATAAGATACAGGAGCAGAATTAGGCCATTCGGCCCATCGAGTCTGCTCCGCCATTCGACCATGGCTGACAAGTTTCTCAACCCCTTCTCCCACTTTTCCCCCATAACCCTCGATCCCCTTCCCAATCAAGAATCCATCTATCTCTGTCTTAAATGCACTCAATGACCTGGCCTCCACAGCCCTCTGTGGCAATGAATTCCATAGATTCACCACTCTCTGGCTGAAGAAATTCCTCCTCATCTCGGATCTACTCTGAGGCTGTGCCCTCAGATCCTAGTCTCTCCGACTAATGGAAACATCTTCTCCCATGTACACTCTATCTAGACCTCTCAGTATTATAGAATTCCCACAGTGCAGAAGGAGGCCATTCGGCCCATCGAGTCTGCGCCGATCATAATCCCACCCAATCCCCATAACCCCATGCATTTACCCCAGCTAGTCCCCCCGACACTATGGCATAATTTAGCACGGTCAGTCTACCTAACCCGCACATCTTTGGCCTGTGGGAGGAAACCGGAGCACCCGGAGGAAACCCACGCAGACACCAGGAGAATGTGCAAACTCCACACAGACTGTGACCCAAGCCGGGATTCAAACCCGGGTCCCTGGCGCTGTAGAATCATAGAATCATAGAAACCCTACAGTGCAGAAAGAGGCCATTGGGCCCATCGAGTTTGCACCGACCACAATCCCACCCAGGCCCTATCCCCGCATATTTACCCGCTAATCCCTCTAACCTACGCATCTCAGGACACTAAGGGGCAATTTTAGCATAGCCAATCAACCTAACCCGCACATCTTTGGACTGTGGGAGGAAACCGGAGCACCCGGAGGAAACCCACGCAGACACGGGGAGAATGTGCAAACTCCACCCAGACGGTGACCCTAGCTGGGAATCGAACCCAGGTCCCTGGCGCTGTGAGGCTCCAGTGCTAACCACTGTGCCACCGTGCGTATTCTGTAAGTTTCATTGAGATCCCCCCCATCATCCTTTACTACATTTACAGTTATAATCAATTGTGGTGTCTTGTCTCTCTAAGACGGCGGTAGCACAGTGGTTAGCACTGCTGCTTCACAGCTCCAGGGTCCCGGGTTCGATTCCCGGCTCGGGTCACTGTCTGTGTGGAGTTTGCACATTCTCCTCGTGTCTGTGTGGGTTTCCTCTGGGTGCTCCGGTTTCCTCCCACAGTCCAAAGATGTGCGGGTTAGGTTGATTGGCCATGCTAAATTGCCCCTACTGTCAGGGAGGTCAGCAGGGTAAATGTGTGGGATTATGGGGATAGGGCCTGGTGGGATTGTGGTAAGTACAGATTCGATGGGCCGAATGGTCTCGTTCTGTCCTGAAGGGATTCTATGATTCTATATACCCTGTCATCATTCTTATCCGGCTTCCCTGTGAATGCATTGTTCTTATTCACCTGATCCCAAGTTTCCACCCCTCAGTGGGAAAGATGTTTTCTCCTGACTTTCCGATTGGATTTATTGGTGACCATCGTATCTATTTCTGTCATGGCATTGGCCTCCTCACGAGTAGAAATGTCTCCTTTATTCATCTTGCTCCAGTTGAATGTGTGTCAATGTGTTTTATCCCGTGTTATTAAGCGGCTACAGTTTGTACAAAATACAAATATGTGTTTGATGCAGACAGTGTAGAGGGAGTTTTACTCTGTATCTAACCCCGTGCTGTACCTGTCCTGGGAGAGTTTGATGGGGGACAGTGTAGAGGGAGTTTTACTCTGTATCTAACCCCGTGCTGTACCTGTCCTGGGAGAGTTTGATGGGGGACAGTGTAGAGGGAGTTTTACTCTGTATCTAACCCCGTGCTGTACCTGTCCTGGGAGTGTTTGATGGGGACAGTGTAGAGGGAGCTTTACTCTGTATCTAACCCCGTGTTGTTCCTGTCCTGGGAGTGTTTGATGTGGGACAGTGTAGAGGGAGCTTTACTGGGTATCTAACCCCGTGCTGTACCTGTCCTGGGAGTGTTTGATGGGGACAGTGTAGAGGAAACTTTACTCTGTATCTAACCCCGTGCTGTACCTGTCCTGGGAGTGTTTGATGGGGACAGTGTAGAGGGAGTTTTACCCTGTATCTAACCCCGTGTTGTTCCTGTCTTGGGAGTGTTTGATGTGGGACAGTGTATAGGGAGCTTTACTGGGTATCTAACCCCGTGCTGTACCTGTCCTGGGAGTGTTTGATGGGGACAGTGTAGAGGAAACTTTACTCTGTATCTAACCCCGTGCTGTACCTGTCCTGGGAGTGTTTGATGGGGGGCAGTGTAGAGGGAGCTTTACTGGGTATCTAACCCCGTGCTGTACCTGTCCTGGGAGTGTTTGATGGGGACAGTGTAGAGGAAACTTTACTCTGTATCTAACCCCGTGCTGTACCTGTCCTGGGAGTGTTTGATGGGGTCAGTGTAGAGGGAGTTTTACCCTGCATCTAACCCCGTGCTGTACCTGTCCTGGGAGTGTTTGATGGGGACAGTGTAGAGGGAGTTTTACCCTGTATCTAACCCCGTGTTGTTCCTGTCCTGGGAGTGTTTGATGGGGACAGTGTCGAGGGAGCTTTACTCTATATCTAACCCCATGCTGTTCCTTTCCTGGGAGTGTTTGATGGGGACAGAGTAGAGGCAGCTTAACTCTGTATCTAACCCTGTACTGTACCTGTCCTGGGAATGTTTGATGGGGACAGTGTAGAGGGAGCTTTACTCTGTATCGAACCCCGTGCTGAACCTGTCCTGGGAGTGTTTGATGGGGACAGTGTAGAGGAAACTTTACTCTGTATCTAACCCCGTGCTGTACCTGTCCTGGGAGTGTTTGATGGGGACAGTGTAGAGGGAGCTTTACTCTGTATCTAACCCTGTGCTGTACCTGTCCTGGGAGTGCTTGATGGGGACAGTGTAGAGGGAGCTTTACTCTGTATCTAACCCTGTGCTGTACCTGTCCTGGGAGTGCTTGATGGGGATAGTGTAGAGGGAGCTTTACTCTGATTCTAACCCCGTGCTGTACCTGTTCTGGGAATGTTTGATGGGGACAGTGTAGAGGGAGCTTTACTCTGTATTTAACCCCATGTTGTACCTGTCCTGGGAGTGTTTGATGGGGTCAGCGTAGAGGGTGTTTTACTCTGTATCTAACCCCGTGCTGTACCTGTCCTGGGAGTGCTTGATGGGTACAGTGTAGAGGGAGCTTTACTCTGTATCTAATCCCGTGCTGTACCTGTCCTGTGAGTGTTTGATGAGGACAGTGTAGAGGGAGCTTTACTCTGTATCTAACCCCATGTTGTAGCTGTCCTGGGAGTGTTTGATGGGGTCAGTGGAGAGGGTGCTTTACTCTGTATCTAACCCCGTGCTGTACCTGTCCTGGGAGTGTTTGATGGGGACAGTGTAGAGGGAGCTTTACTCTGTATCTAACCCTGTGCTGTACTTGTCCTGGGAGTGTTTGATGGGGACAGTGTAGAGGGAGCTTTACTCTATATCTATCCCCGTGCTGTACCTGTCCTGGGAGTGTTTGATGGAGACAGTGTAGAGGGTGCTTTACTCTGTATCTAACCCCGTGCTGTATCTGTCCTGGGAATGTTTGATGGGGACAGTGTAGAGGGAGCTTTACTCTGTATCTAACCCAATGTTGTAGCTGTCCTGGGAGTGCTTGATGGGGACAGTGTAGAGGGAGCTTTACTCTGTATCTAACCCCGTGCTGTACCTGTCCTGGGAGTGTTTGATAGGGAGCAGTGCGGAGTGACCTTTACTCTATATCTAACCCCGTGCTGTACCTGTCCTGGGAGGGTTTGATGGTAAGAAGTTTAACAACACCAGGTTACAGTCCAACAGGTTTATTTGGTCGCAAAAGTCCAACGCCAGCATCTCCACATCGTGTTTGATGGGGACAGTGTAGAGGGAGCTTTACTCTGTATCTAACCCCGTGCTGTACCTGTCCTGGGAGTGTTGGATGTGGGACAGTGTAGAGGGAGCTTTACTCTGTATCTAACCCCATGCTGTACCTGTCCTGGGAGTGTTTGATGGGGGACAGTGTAGAGGGAGCTTTACTCTGTGTCTCACCCCGTGCTGTACCTGTCCTGGGAGTGTTTTGATGGGGACAGTGCAGAGCGAGCTTTACTCTGTATCTAACCCTGTGCTGTACCTGTCCTGAGAGTGTTTGATGGGGACAGTGTAGCGGGAGCTTTACTCTGTATCTAACCCCGCACTGTACCTGTCCTGTGAGTGTTTGATGGGGACAGTGTAGAGGGAGCTTTACTCTGTATCTAACCCCGTGCTGAACCTGTCCTGGGAGTGTTGGATGTGGGACAGTGTAGAGGGAGCTTTACTCTGTATCTAACCCCATGCTGTACCTGTCCTGGGAGTGTTTGATAGGGAACAGTGTAGAGGGAGCTTTACTCTGTATCTAACCCCGTGCTGTACCTGTCCTGGGAGTGTTTGATGGGGACAGTGTAGAGGGAGCTTTACTCTGTATCTAACGCCGTGCTGTACCTGTCCTGGGAGTGTTTGATGGGGACAGTGTAGAGGGAGCTTTACTCTGTATCTAACCCCGTGCTGTACCTGTCCTGGGAGTGTTTGATGGGGGCAGTGCGGAGTGACCTTTACTCTATATCTAACCCCGTGCTGTACCTGTCCTGGGAGGGTTTGATGGTAAGAAGTTTAACAACACCAGGTTACAGTCCAACAGGTTTATTTGGTCGCAAACGTCCAACGCCAGCATCTCCACATCGTGTTTGATGGGGACAGTGTACAGTGAGCTTTACTCTGTATCTAACCCCGTGCTGTACCTGTCCTGGGAGTGTTGGATGTGGGACAGTGTAGAGGGAGCTTTACTCTGTATCTAATCCCGTGCTGTACCTGTCCTGGGAGTGTTTGATGGGGGCAGTGTAGAGGGAGCTTTACTCTGTATCTAACCCCGTGCTGTACCTGTCCTGGGAGTGTTTGATGGGGGCAGTGTAGAGGGAGCTTTACTCTGTATCTAATCCCGTGCTGTACCTGTCCTGGGAGTGTTTGATGGGGGCAGTGTAGAGGGAGCTTTACTCTGTATCTAACCCCGCACTGTACCTGTCCTGGGAGTGTTTGATGGGGACAGTGTAGAGGGAGCTTTACTCTGTATCTAACCCCGTGCTGTACCTGTCCTGGGAGTGTTGGATGTGGGACAGTGTAGAGGGAGCTTTACTCTGTATCTAATCCCGTGCTGTACCTGTCCTGGGAGTGTTTGATGGGGGCAGTGTAGAGGGAGCTTTACTCTGTATCTAATCCCGTGCTGTACCTGTCCTGGGAGTGTTTGATGGGGACAGTGTAGAGGGAGCTTTACTCTGTATCTAACCCCGCACTGTACCTGTCCTGGGAGTGTTTGATGGGGACAGTGTAGAGGGAGCTTTACTCTGTATCTAACCCCGTGCTGTACCTGTCCTGGGAGTGTTTGATGGGGACAGTGTAGAGGGAGCTTTACTCTGTATCTAACCCCGCACTGTACCTGTCCTGGGAGTGTTTGATGGGGTCAGTGTAGAGGGAGCTTTACTCTGTATCTAATCCCATGCTGTACCTGTCCTGGGAGTGTTTGATGGGGGACAGTGTAGAGGGAGCTTTACTCTGTATCTAATCCCGTGCTGTACCTGTCCTGGGAGTGTTTGATGGGGACAGTGTAGAGGGAGCTTTACTCTGTATCTAACCCCGTGCTGTACCTGTCCTGGGAGTGTTTGATGGGGGACAGTGTAGAGGGAGCTTTACTCTGTATCTAATCCCGTGCTGTACCTGTCCTGGGAGTGTTTGATGGGGACAGTGTAGAGGGAGCTTTACTCTGTATCTAATCCCGCACTGTACCTGTCCTGGGAGTGTTGGATGTGGGACAGTGTAGAGGGAGCTTTACTCTGTATCTAACCCCGCACTGTACCTGTCCTGGGAGTGTTTGATGGGGACAGTGTAGAGGGAGCTTTACTCTGTATCTAATCCCGTGCTGTACCTGTCCTGGGAGTGTTTGATGGGGACAGTGTAGAGGGAGCTTTACTCTGTATCTAATCCCGTGCTGTACCTGTCCTGGGAGTGTTCGACACTGAGGTACACAAAGTGAAAATTCTTCTGTTCCCAACTTTAAAGGATGTACAAGTCAGTAAATAAGAAAAAACAGCCAGGGTTCAGATTTCAGTCCAGACGGAGAAAGAAAGTCAATCAGGAAGTCTGTGAATACAAAGCTGTCCTTGAGCTGAGTGTTTGATTCTGTCCTCACAGATTGGTCCTCCCACTCTCCTCCTGTACGTCGATGCTGGGAAGGAGACGATGGTCAAACGGCTGCTGGGACGGGGCAAGACGAGCGGGCGCGCCGATGACAACGAAGAAACCATCATAAAACGTCTGGAAACTTATTACAAAGCAACCGAACCCGTCATCAACTTCTACCAGCCCAGGGGCATCATCAGGAAGGTGAGGCCTGACACACCGAGAATGTGACAGCACTCAGTGAAGTAGCAGACACACCGAGAATGTGACAGCACTCAGTGAAGTAGCAGACACAGTGAGAATGTGACAGCACTCAGTGAAGTAGCAGCGACAGTGAGAATGTGACAGCACTCAGTGAAGTAGCAGACACAGTGAGAATGTGACAGCACTCAGTGAAGTAGCAGACACAGCGAGAATGTGACAGCACTCAGTGAAGTAGCAGACACACCGAGAATGTGACAGCACTCAGTGAAGTAGCAGACACAGTGAGAATGTGACAGCACTCAGTGAAGTAGCAGCGACAGTGAGAATGTGACAGCACTCAGTGAAGTAGCAGAAACAGTGAGAATGTGACAGCACTCAGTGAAGTAGCAGAAACAGTGAGAATGTGACAGCACTCAGTGAAGTAGCAGACACAGTGAGAATGTGACAGCACTCAGTGAAGTAGCAGACACAGTGAGAATGTGACAGCACTCAGTGAAGTAGCAGCGACAGTGAGAATGTGACAGCACTCAGTGAAGTAGCAGAAACAGTGAGAATGTGACAGCACTCAGTGAAGTAGCAGAAACAGTGAGAATGTGACAGCACTCAGTGAAGTAGCAGAAACAGTGAGAATGTGACAGCACTCAGTGAAGTAGCAGACACAGTGAGAATGTGACAGCACTCAGTGAAGTAGCAGACACAGTGAGAATGTGACAGCACTCAGTGAAGTAGCAGCGACAGTGAGAATGTGACAGCACTCAGTGAAGTAGCAGACACAGTGAGAATGTGACAGCACTCAGTGAAGTAGCAGAAACAGTGAGAATGTGACAGCACTCAGTGAAGTAGCAGCGACAGTGAGAATGTGACAGCACTCAGTGAAGTAGCAGAAACAGTGAGAATGTGACAGCACTCAGTGAAGTAGCAGAAACAGTGAGAATGTGACAGCACTCAGTGAAGTAGCAGAAACAGTGAGAATGTGACAGCACTCAGTGAAGTAGCAGCGACAGTGAGAATGTGGCAGCACTCAGTGAAGTAGCAGCGACAGTGAGAATGTGACAGCACTCAGTGAAGTAGCAGCGACAGTGAGAATGTGACAGCACTCAGTGAAGTAGCAGAAACAGTGAGAATGTGACAGCACTCAGTGAAGTAGCAGCGACAGTGAGAATGTGACAGCACTCAGTGAAGTAGCAGCGACAGTGAGAATGTGACAGCACTCAGTGAAGTAGCAGAAACAGTGAGAATGTGACAGCACTCAGTGAAGTAGCAGAAACAGTGAGAATGTGACAGCACTCAGTGAAGTAGCAGAAACAGTGAGAATGTGACAGCACTCAGTGAAGTAGCAGAAACAGTGAGAATGTGACAGCACTCAGTGAAGTAGCAGAAACAGTGAGAATGTGACAGCACTCAGTGAAGTAGCAGCGACAGTGAGAATGTGACAGCACTCAGTGAAGTAGCAGACACAGTGAGAATGTGACAGCACTCAGTGAAGTAGCAGCGACAGTGAGAATGTGACAGCACTCAGTGAAGTAGCAGAAACAGTGTGAATGTGACAGCACTCAGTGAAGTAGCAGCGACAGTGAGAATGTGACAGCACTCAGTGAAGTAGCAGCGACAGTGAGAATGTGACAGCACTCAGTGAAGTAGCAGACACAGTGAGAATGTGACAGCACTCAGTGAAGTAGCAGCGACAGTGAGAATGTGACAGCACTCAGTGAAGTAGCAGCGACAGTGAGAATGTGACAGCACTCAGTGAAGTAGCAGACACAGTGAGAATGTGACAGCACTCAGTGAAGTAGCAGAAACAGTGAGAATGTGACAGCACTCAGTGAAGTAGCAGCGACAGTGAGAATGTGACAGCACTCAGTGAAGTAGCAGACACAGTGAGAATGTGACAGCACTCAGTGAAGTAGCAGCGACAGTGAGAATGTGACAGCACTCAGTGAAGTAGCAGACACAGTGAGAATGTGACAGCACTCAGTGAAGTAGCAGCGACAGTGAGAATGTGACAGCACTCAGTGAAGTAGCAGCGACAGTGAGAATGTGACAGCACTCAGTGAAGTAGCAGAAACAGTGAGAATGTGACAGCACTCAGTGAAGTAGCAGACACAGTGAGAATGTGACAGCACTCAGTGAAGTAGCAGAAACAGTGAGAATGTGACAGCACTCAGTGAAGTAGCAGCGACAGTGAGAATGTGACAGCACTCAGTGAAGTAGCAGCGACAGTCAGAATGTGACAGCACTCAGTGAAGTAGCAGACACAGTGAGAATGTGACAGCACTCAGTGAAGTAGCAGACACAGTGAGAATGTGACAGCACTCAGTGAAGTAGCAGAAACAGTGAGAATGTGACAGCACTCAGTGAAGTAGCAGCGACAGTGAGAATGTGACAGCACTCAGTGAAGTAGCAGAAACAGTGAGAATGTGACAGCACTCAGTGAAGTAGCAGACACAGTGAGAATGTGACAGCACTCAGTGAAGTAGCAGACACAGTGAGAATGTGACAGCACTCAGTGAAGTAGCAGAAACAGTGAGAATGTGACAGCACTCAGTGAAGTAGCAGCGACAGTGAGAATGTGACAGCACTCAGTGAAGTAGCAGACACAGTGAGAATGTGACAGCACTCAGTGAAGTAGCAGAAACAGTGAGAATGTGACAGCACTCAGTGAAGTAGCAGCGACAGTGAGAATGTGACAGCACTCAGTGAAGTAGCAGAAACAGTGAGAATGTGACAGCACTCAGTGAAGTAGCAGAAACAGTGAGAATGTGACAGCACTCAGTGAAGTAGCAGCGACAGTGAGAATGTGACAGCACTCAGTGAAGTAGCAGAAACAGTGTGAATGTGACAGCACTCAGTGAAGTAGCAGACACAGTGAGAATGTGACAGCACTCAGTGAAGTAGCAGCGACAGTGAGAATGTGACAGCACTCAGTGAAGTAGCAGCGACAGTGAGAATGTGACAGCACTCAGTGAAGTAGCAGAAACAGTGAGAATGTGACAGCACTCAGTGAAGTAGCAGCGACAGTGAGAATGTGACAGCACTCAGTGAAGTAGCAGACACAGTGAGAATGTGACAGCACTCAGTGAAGTAGCAGACACAGTGAGAATGTGACAGCACTCAGTGAAGTAGCAGAGACAGTGAGAATGTGACAGCACTCAGTGAAGTAGCAGACACAGTGAGAATGTGACAGCACTCAGTGAAGTAGCAGAGACAGTGAGAATGTGACAGCACTCAGTGAAGTAGCAGAAACAGTGAGAATGTGACAGCACTCAGTGAAGTAGCAGCGACAGTGAGAATGTGACAGCACTCAGTGAAGTAGCAGACACAGTGAGAATGTGACAGCACTCAGTGAAGTAGCAGACACAGTGAGAATGTGACAGCACTCAGTGAAGTAGCAGCGACAGTGAGAATGTGACAGCACTCAGTGAAGTAGCAGACACAGTGAGAATGTGACAGCACTCAGTGAAGTAGCAGAGACAGTGAGAATGTGACAGCACTCAGTGAAGTAGCAGAAACAGTGAGAATGTGACAGCACTCAGTGAAGTAGCAGCGACAGTGAGAATGTGACAGCACTCAGTGAAGTAGCAGACACAGTGAGAATGTGACAGCACTCAGTGAAGTAGCAGAAACAGTGAGAATGTGACAGCACTCAGTGAAGTAGCAGCGACAGTGAGAATGTGACAGCACTCAGTGAAGTAGCAGAAACAGTGAGAATGTGACAGCACTCAGTGAAGTAGCAGAAACAGTGAGAATGTGACAGCACTCAGTGAAGTAGCAGCGACAGTGAGAATGTGACAGCACTCAGTGAAGTAGCAGAAACAGTGTTAATGTGACAGCACTCAGTGAAGTAGCAGACACAGTGAGAATGTGACAGCACTCAGTGAAGTAGCAGCGACAGTGAGAATGTGACAGCACTCAGTGAAGTAGCAGAAACAGTGAGAATGTGACAGCACTCAGTGAAGTAGCAGCGACAGTGAGAATGTGACAGCACTCAGTGAAGTAGCAGACACAGTGAGAATGTGACAGCACTCAGTGAAGTAGCAGAAACAGTGAGAATGTGACAGCACTCAGTGAAGTAGCAGACACAGTGAGAATGTGACAGCACTCAGTGAAGTAGCAGACACAGTGAGAATGTGACAGCACTCAGTGAAGTAGCAGAAACAGTGAGAATGTGACAGCACTCAGTGAAGTAGCAGAAACAGTGAGAATGTGACAGCACTCAGTGAAGTAGCAGCGACAGTGAGAATGTGACAGCACTCAGTGAAGTAGCAGCGACAGTGAGAATGTGACAGCACTCAGTGAAGTAGCAGAAACAGTGAGAATGTGACAGCACTCAGTGAAGTAGCAGAAACAGTGAGAATGTGACAGCACTCAGTGAAGTAGCAGCGACAGTGAGAATGTGACAGCACTCAGTGAAGTAGCAGACACAGTGAGAATGTGACAGCACTCAGTGAAGTAGCAGAAACAGTGAGAATGTGACAGCACTCAGTGAAGTAGCAGCGACAGTGAGAATGTGACAGCACTCAGTGAAGTAGCAGCGACAGTGAGAATGTGACAGCACTCAGTGAAGTAGCAGAAACAGTGAGAATGTGACAGCACTCAGTGAAGTAGCAGAAACAGTGAGAATGTGACAGCACTCAGTGAAGTAGCAGCGACAGTGAGAATGTGACAGCACTCAGTGAAGTAGCAGCGACAGTGAGAATGTGACAGCACTCAGTGAAGTAGCAGAAACAGTGAGAATGTGACAGCACTCAGTGAAGTAGCAGAAACAGTGAGAATGTGACAGCACTCAGTGAAGTAGCAGCGACAGTGAGAATGTGACAGCACTCAGTGAAGTAGCAGAAACAGTGAGAATGTGACAGCACTCAGTGAAGTAGCAGACACAGTGAGAATGTGACAGCACTCAGTGAAGTAGCAGAAACAGTGAGAATGTGACAGCACTCAGTGAAGTAGCAGCGACAGTGAGAATGTGACAGCACTCAGTGAAGTAGCAGAAACAGTGAGAATGTGACAGCACTCAGTGAAGTAGCAGCGACAGTGAGAATGTGACAGCACTCAGTGAAGTAGCAGACACAGTGAGAATGTGACAGCACTCAGTGAAGTAGCAGCGACAGTGAGAATGTGACAGCACTCAGTGAAGTAGCAGACACAGTGAGAATGTGACAGCACTCAGTGAAGTAGCAGAAACAGTGAGAATGTGACAGCACTCAGTGAAGTAGCAGACACAGTGAGAATGTGACAGCACTCAGTGAAGTAGCAGACACAGTGAGAATGTGACAGCACTCAGTGAAGTAGCAGAAACAGTGAGAATGTGACAGCACTCAGTGAAGTAGCAGCGACAGTGAGAATGTGACAGCACTCAGTGAAGTAGCAGACACAGTGAGAATGTGACAGCACTCAGTGAAGTAGCAGAAACAGTGAGAATGTGACAGCACTCAGTGAAGTAGCAGCGACAGTGAGAATGTGACAGCACTCAGTGAAGTAGCAGACACAGTGAGAATGTGACAGCACTCAGTGAAGTAGCAGCGACAGTGAGAATGTGACAGCACTCAGTGAAGTAGCAGAAACAGTGAGAATGTGACAGCACTCAGTGAAGTAGCAGAAACAGTGAGAATGTGACAGCACTCAGTGAAGTAGCAGAAACAGTGAGAATGTGACAGCACTCAGTGAAGTAGCAGCGACAGTGAGAATGTGACAGCACTCAGTGAAGTAGCAGAAACAGTGAGAATGTGACAGCACTCAGTGAAGTAGCAGCGACAGTGAGAATGTGACAGCACTCAGTGAAGTAGCAGAAACAGTGAGAATGTGACAGCACTCAGTGAAGTAGCAGCGACAGTGAGAATGTGACAGCACTCAGTGAAGTAGCAGCGACAGTGAGAATGTGACAGCACTCAGTGAAGTAGCAGACACAGTGAGAATGTGACAGCACTCAGTGAAGTAGCAGCGACAGTGAGAATGTGACAGCACTCAGTGAAGTAGCAGAAACAGTGAGAATGTGACAGCACTCAGTGAAGTAGCAGACACAGTGAGAATGTGACAGCACTCAGTGAAGTAGCAGAAACAGTGAGAATGTGACAGCACTCAGTGAAGTAGCAGCGACAGTGAGAATGTGACAGCACTCAGTGAAGTAGCAGACACAGTGAGAATGTGACAGCACTCAGTGAAGTAGCAGCGACAGTGAGAATGTGACAGCACTCAGTGAAGTAGCAGAAACAGTGAGAATGTGACAGCACTCAGTGAAGTAGCAGCGACAGTGAGAATGTGACAGCACTCAGTGAAGTAGCAGCGACAGTGAGAATGTGACAGCACTCAGTGAAGTAGCAGCGACAGTGAGAATGTGACAGCACTCAGTGAAGTAGCAGAAACAGTGAGAATGTGACAGCACTCAGTGAAGTAGCAGACACAGTGAGAATGTGACAGCACTCAGTGAAGTAGCAGCGACAGTGAGAATGTGACAGCACTCAGTGAAGTAGCAGACACAGTGAGAATGTGACAGCACTCAGTGAAGTAGCAGCGACAGTGAGAATGTGACAGCACTCAGTGAAGTCGCAGACACAGTGAGAATGTGACAGCACTCAGTGAAGTAGCAGCGACAGTGAGAATGTGACAGCACTCAGTGAAGTAGCAGCGACAGTGAGAATGTGACAGCACTCAGTGAAGTAGCAGAAACAGTGAGAATGTGACAGCACTCAGTGAAGTAGCAGAAACAGTGAGAATGTGACAGCACTCAGTGAAGTAGCAGAAACAGTGAGAATGTGACAGCACTCAGTGAAGTAGCAGAAACAGTGAGAATGTGACAGCACTCAGTGAAGTAGCAGCGACAGTGAGAATGTGACAGCACTCAGTGAAGTAGCAGACACAGTGAGAATGTGACAGCACTCAGTGAAGTAGCAGCGACAGTGAGAATGTGACAGCACTCAGTGAAGTAGCAGAAACAGTGAGAATGTGACAGCACTCAGTGAAGTAGCAGCGACAGTGAGAATGTGACAGCACTCAGTGAAGTAGCAGGAACAGTGAGAATGTGACAGCACTCAGTGAAGTAGCAGAGACAGTGAGAATGTGACAGCACTCAGTGAAGTAGCAGCGACAGTGAGAATGTGACAGCACTCAGTGAAGTAGCAGACACAGTGAGAATGTGACAGCACTCAGTGAAGTAGCAGAGACAGTGAGAATGTGACAGCACTCAGTGAAGTAGCAGAAACAGTGAGAATGTGACAGCACTCAGTGAAGTAGCAGACACAGTGAGAATGTGACAGCACTCAGTGAAGTAGCAGAAACAGTGAGAATGTGACAGCACTCAGTGAAGTAGCAGAAACAGTGAGAATGTGACAGCACTCAGTGAAGTAGCAGAACAGTGAGAATGTGACAGCACTCAGTGAAGTAGCAGAAACAGTGAGAATGTGACAGCACTCAGTGAAGTAGCAGAAACAGTGAGAATGTGACAGCACTCAGTGAAGTAGCAGAGACAGTGAGAATGTGACAGCACTCAGTGAAGTAGCAGACACAGTGAGAATGTGACAGCACTCAGTGAAGTAGCAGCGACAGTGAGAATGTGACAGCACTCAGTGAAGTAGCAGAGACAGTGAGAATGTGACAGCACTCAGTGAAGTAGCAGCAACAGTGAGAATGTGACAGCACTCAGTGAAGTAGCAGCGACAGTGAGAATGTGACAGCACTCAGTGAAGTAGCAGAGACAGTGAGAATGTGACAGCACTCAGTGAAGTAGCAGAAACAGTGAGAATGTGACAGCACTCAGTGAAGTAGCAGCGAACAGTGAGAATGTGACAGCACTCAGTGAAGTAGCAGCGACAGTGAGAATGTGACAGCACTCAGTGAAGTAGCAGAAACAGTGAGAATGTGACAGCACTCAGTGAAGTAGCAGAAACAGTGAGAATGTGACAGCACTCAGTGAAGTAGCAGCGACAGTGAGAATGTGACAGCACTCAGTGAAGTAGCAGACACAGTGAGAATGTGACAGCACTCAGTGAAGTAGCAGCAACAGTGAGAATGTGACAGCACTCAGTGAAGTAGCAGAAACAGTGAGAATGTGACAGCACTCAGTGAAGTAGCAGAGACAGTGAGAATGTGACAGCACTCAGTGAAGTAGCAGAAACAGTGAGAATGTGACAGCACTCAGTGAAGTAGCAGCAACAGTGAGAATGTGACAGCACTCAGTGAAGTAGCAGAAACAGTGAGAATGTGACAGCACTCAGTGAAGTAGCAGCGACAGTGAGAATGTGACAGCACTCAGTGAAGTAGCAGAAACAGTGAGAATGTGACAGCACTCAGTGAAGTAGCAGAAACAGTGAGAATGTGACAGCACTCAGTGAAGTAGCAGAAACAGTGAGAATGTGACAGCACTCAGTGAAGTAGCAGAAACAGTGAGAATGTGACAGCACTCAGTGAAGTAGCAGAAACAGTGAGAATGTGACAGCACTCAGTGAAGTAGCAGCGACAGTGAGAATGTGACAGCACTCAGTGAAGTAGCAGAAACAGTGAGAATGTGACAGCACTCAGTGAAGTAGCAAACACAGTGAGAATGTGACAGCACTCAGTGAAGTAGCAGCGACAGTGAGAATGTGACAGCACTCAGTGAAGTAGCAGAAACAGTGAGAATGTGACAGCACTCAGTGAAGTAGCAGCGACAGTGAGAATGTGACAGCACTCAGTGAAGTAGCAGAAACAGTGAGAATGTGACAGCACTCAGTGAAGTAGCAGACACAGTGAGAATGTGACAGCACTCAGTGAAGTAGCAGACACAGTGAGAATGTGACAGCACTCAGTGAAGTAGCAGAAACAGTGAGAATGTGACAGCACTCAGTGAAGTAGCAGCGACAGTGAGAATGTGACAGCACTCAGTGAAGTAGCAGAACAGTGAGAATGTGACAGCACTCAGTGAAGTAGCAGAAACAGTGAGAATGTGACAGCACTCAGTGAAGTAGCAGCGACAGTGAGAATGTGACAGCACTCAGTGAAGTAGCAGAAACAGTGAGAATGTGACAGCACTCAGTGAAGTAGCAGAAACAGTGAGAATGTGACAGCACTCAGTGAAGTAGCAGACACAGTGAGAATGTGACAGCACTCAGTGAAGTAGCAGAAACAGTGAGAATGTGACAGCACTCAGTGAAGTAGCAGACACAGTGAGAATGTGACAGCACTCAGTGAAGTATCAGACACAGTGAGAATGTGACAGCACTCAGTGAAGTAGCAGAAACAGCGAGAATGTGAAAGCACTCAGTGAAGTAGCAGACACAGTGAGAATGTGACAGCACTCAGTGAAGTAGCAGAAACAGCGAGAATGTGACAGCACTCAGTGAAGTAGCAGACACAGTGAGAATGTGACAGCACTCAGTGAAGTAGCAGCGACAGTGAGAATGTGACAGCACTCAGTGAAGTAGCAGCGACAGTGAGAATGTGACAGCACTCAGTGAAGTAGCAGCGACAGTGAGGAATGTGACAGCACTCAGTGAAGTAGCAGCGACAGTGAGAATGTGACAGCACTCAGTGAAGTAGCAGACACAGTGAGAATGTGACAGCACTCAGTGAAGTAGCAGCGACAGTGAGAATGTGACAGCACTCAGTGAAGTAGCAGAAACAGTGAGAATGTGACAGCACTCAGTGAAGTAGCAGAAACAGTGAGAATGTGACAGCACTCAGTGAAGTAGCAGAAACAGTGAGAATGTGACAGCACTCAGTGAAGTAGCAGACACAGTGAGAATGTGACAGCACTCAGTGAAGTAGCAGAAACAGTGAGAATGTGACAGCACTCAGTGAAGTAGCAGACACAGTGAGAATGTGACAGCACTCAGTGAAGTAGCAGACACAGTGAGAATGTGACAGCACTCAGTGAAGTAGCAGCGACAGTGAGAATGTGACAGCACTCAGTGAAGTAGCAGAAACAGTGAGAATGTGACAGCACTCAGTGAAGTAGCAGCGACAGTGAGAATGTGACAGCACTCAGTGAAGTAGCAGAAACAGTGAGAATGTGACAGCACTCAGTGAAGTAGCAGAAACAGTGAGAATGTGACAGCACTCAGTGAAGTAGCAGCGACAGTGAGAATGTGACAGCACTCAGTGAAGTAGCAGAAACAGTGAGAATGTGACAGCACTCAGTGAAGTAGCAGACAACAGTGAGAATGTGACAGCACTCAGTGAAGTAGCAGCGACAGTGAGAATGTGACAGCACTCAGTGAAGTAGCAGAAACAGTGAGAATGTGACAGCACTCAGTGAAGTAGCAGAAACAGTGAGAATGTGACAGCACTCAGTGAAGTAGCAGAAACAGTGAGAATGTGACAGCACTCAGTGAAGTAGCAGAAACAGTGAGAATGTGACAGCACTCAGTGAAGTAGCAGCGACAGTGAGAATGTGACAGCACTCAGTGAAGTAGCAGAAACAGTGAGAATGTGACCAGCACTCAGTGAAGTAGCAGAAACAGTGAGAATGTGACAGCACTCAGTGAAGTAGCAGCGACAGTGAGAATGTGACAGCACTCAGTGAAGTAGCAGAAACAGTGAGAATGTGACAGCACTCAGTGAAGTAGCAGCGACAGTGAGAATGTGACAGCACTCAGTGAAGTAGCAGCGACAGTGAGAATGTGACAGCACTCAGTGAAGTAGCAGAAACAGTGAGAATGTGACAGCACTCAGTGAAGTAGCAGAAACAGTGAGAATGTGACAGCACTCAGTGAAGTAGCAGAAACAGTGAGAATGTGACAGCACTCAGTGAAGTAGCAGAAACAGTGAGAATGTGACAGCACTCAGTGAAGTAGCAGACAGTGAGAATGTGACAGCACTCAGTGAAGTAGCAGAACAGTGAGAATGTGACAGCACTCAGTGAAGTAGCAGAAACAGTGAGAATGTGACAGCACTCAGTGAAGTAGCAGCGAACAGTGAGAATGTGACAGCACTCAGTGAAGTAGCAGACACAGTGAGAATGTGACAGCACTCAGTGAAGTAGCAGCGACAGTGAGAATGTGACAGCACTCAGTGAAGTAGCAGAAACAGTGAGAATGTGACAGCACTCAGTGAAGTAGCAGAAACAGTGAGAATGTGACAGCACTCAGTGAAGTAGCAGCGACAGTGAGAATGTGACAGCACTCAGTGAAGTAGCAGAACAGTGAGAATGTGACAGCACTCAGTGAAGTAGCAGAAACAGTGAGAATGTGACAGCACTCAGTGAAGTAGCAGCGACAGTGAGAATGTGACAGCACTCAGTGAAGTAGCAGAACAGTGAGAATGTGACAGCACTCAGTGAAGTAGCAGAACAGTGAGAATGTGACAGCACTCAGTGAAGTAGCAGAAACAGTGAGAATGTGACAGCACTCAGTGAAGTAGCAGAAACAGTGAGAATGTGACAGCACTCAGTGAAGTAGCAGACAACAGTGAGAATGTGACAGCACTCAGTGAAGTAGCAGCGACAGTGAGAATGTGACAGCACTCAGTGAAGTAGCAGAAACAGTGAGAATGTGACAGCACTCAGTGAAGTAGCAGACACAGTGAGAATGTGACAGCACTCAGTGAAGTAGCAGACAGACAGTGAGAATGTGACAGCACTCAGTGAAGTAGCAGAAACAGTGAGAATGTGACAGCACTCAGTGAAGTAGCAGACACAGTGAGAATGTGACAGCACTCAGTGAAGTAGCAGACACAGTGAGAATGTGACAGCACTCAGTGAAGTAGCAGAAACAGTGAGAATGTGACAGCACTCAGTGAAGTAGCAGCGACAGTGAGAATGTGACAGCACTCAGTGAAGTAGCAGAAACAGTGAGAATGTGACAGCACTCAGTGAAGTAGCAGACACAGTGAGAATGTGACAGCACTCAGTGAAGTAGCAGAAACAGGCGAGAATGTGACAGCACTCAGTGAAGTAGCAGACACAGTGAGAATGTGACAGCACTCAGGAAGTAGCAGCGACAGTGAGAATGTGACAGCACTCAGTGAAGTAGCAGCGACAGTGAGAATGTGACAGCACTCAGTGAAGTAGCAGCGACAGTGAGAATGTGACAGCACTCAGTGAAGTAGCAGAAACAGCGAGTGAGAATGTGACAGCACTCAGTGAAGTAGCAGCGACAGTGAGAATGTGACAGCACTCAGTGAAGTAGCAGAAACAGCGAGAATGTGACAGCACTCAGTGAAGTAGCAGCGACAGTGAGAATGTGACAGCACTCAGTGAAGTAGCAGAAACAGTGAGAATGTGACAGCACTCAGTGAAGTAGCAGAAACAGTGAGAATGTGACAGCACTCAGTGAAGTAGCAGAAACAGTGAGAATGTGACAGCACTCAGTGAAGTAGCAGAAACAGTGAGAATGTGACAGCACTCAGTGAAGTAGCAGAAACAGTGAGAATGTGACAGCACTCAGTGAAGTAGCAGACACAGTGAGAATGTGACAGCACTCAGTGAAGTAGCAGACACAGTGAGAATGTGACAGCACTCAGTGAAGTAGCAGAAACAGTGAGAATGTGACAGCACTCAGTGAAGTAGCAGAAACAGTGAGAATGTGACAGCACTCAGTGAAGTAGCAGACACAGTGAGAATGTGACAGCACTCAGTGAAGTAGCAGCGACAGTGAGAATGTGACAACACTCAGTGAAGTAGCAGACACAGCGAGAATGTGACAGCACTCAGTGAAGTAGCAGAAACAGTGAGAATGTGACAGCACTCAGTGAAGTAGCAGCGACAGTGAGAATGTGACAGCACTCAGTGAAGTAGCAGAAACAGTGAGAATGTGACAGCACTCAGTGAAGTAGCAGCGACAGTGAGAATGTGACAGCACTCAGTGAAGTAGCAGACACAGTGAGAATGTGACAGCACTCAGTGAAGTAGCAGAAACAGTGAGAATGTGACAGCACTCAGTGAAGTAGCAGCGACAGTGAGAATGTGACAGCACTCAGTGAAGTAGCAGACACAGTGAGAATGTGACAGCACTCAGTGAAGTAGCAGAAACAGTGAGAATGTGACAGCACTCAGTGAAGTAGCAGACACAGTGAGAATGTGACAGCACTCAGTGAAGTAGCAGCGACAGTGAGAATGTGACAGCACTCAGTGAAGTAGCAGACACAGCGAGAATGTGACAGCACTCAGTGAAGTAGCAGAAACAGTGAGAATGTGACAGCACTCAGTGAAGTAGCAGCGACAGTGAGAATGTGACAGCACTCAGTGAAGTAGCAGCGACAGTGAGAATGTGACAGCACTCAGTGAAGTAGCAGCGACAGTGAGAATGTGACAGCACTCAGTGAAGTAGCAGACACAGTGAGAATGTGACAGCACTCAGTGAAGTAGCAGACACAGTGAGAATGTGACAGCACTCAGTGAAGTAGCAGAAACAGTGAGAATGTGACAGCACTCAGTGAAGTAGCAGCGACAGTGAGAATGTGACAGCACTCAGTGAAGTAGCAGCGACAGTGAGAATGTGACAGCACTCAGTGAAGTAGCAGAAACAGTGAGAATGTGACAGCACTCAGTGAAGTAGCAGAAACAGTGAGAATGTGACAGCACTCAGTGAAGTAGCAGAAACAGTGAGAATGTGACAGCACTCAGTGAAGTAGCAGCGACAGTGAGAATGTGACAGCACTCAGTGAAGTAGCAGAAACAGTGAGAATGTGACAGCACTCAGTGAAGTAGCAGAAACAGTGAGAATGTGACAGCACTCAGTGAAGTAGCAGAAACAGTGAGAATGTGACAGCACTCAGTGAAGTAGCAGCGACAGTGAGAATGTGACAGCACTCAGTGAAGTAGCAGAAACAGTGAGAATGTGACAGCACTCAGTGAAGTAGCAGAAACAGTGAGAATGTGACAGCACTCAGTGAAGTAGCAGAAACAGTGAGAATGTGACAGCACTCAGTGAAGTAGCAGACACAGTGAGAATGTGACAGCACTCAGTGAAGTAGCAGAAACAGTGAGAATGTGACAGCACTCAGTGAAGTAGCAGACACAGTGAGAATGTGACAGCACTCAGTGAAGTAGCAGACACAGTGAGAATGTGACAGCACTCAGTGAAGTAGCAGACACAGTGAGAATGTGACAGCACTCAGTGAAGTAGCAGCGACAGTGAGAATGTGACAGCACTCAGTGAAGTAGCAGAAACAGTGAGAATGTGACAGCACTCAGTGAAGTAGCAGCGACAGTGAGAATGTGACAGCACTCAGTGAAGTAGCAGCGACAGTGAGAGTGTGACAGCACTCAGTGAAGTAGCAGAAACAGTGAGAATGTGACAGCACTCAGTGAAGTAGCAGCGACAGTGAGAATGTGACAGCACTCAGTGAAGTAGCAGAAACAGTGAGAATGTGACAGCACTCAGTGAAGTAGCAGACACAGTGAGAATGTGACAGCACTCAGTGAAGTAGCAGAAACAGTGAGAATGTGACAGCACTCAGTGAAGTAGCAGAAACAGTGAGAATGTGACAGCACTCAGTGAAGTAGCAGACACAGTGAGAATGTGACAGCACTCAGTGAAGTAGCAGAAACAGTGAGAATGTGACAGCACTCAGTGAAGTAGCAGCGACAGTGAGAATGTGACAGCACTCAGTGAAGTAGCAGAAACAGTGAGAATGTGACAGCACTCAGTGAAGTAGCAGAAACAGTGAGAATGTGACAGCACTCAGTGAAGTAGCAGAAACAGTGAGAATGTGACAGCACTCAGTGAAGTAGCAGCGACAGTGAGAATGTGACAGCACTCAGTGAAGTAGCAGCGACAGTGAGAATGTGACAGCACTCAGTGAAGTAGCAGACACAGTGAGAATGTGACAGCACTCAGTGAAGTAGCAGCGACAGTGAGAATGTGACAGCACTCAGTGAAGTAGCAGAAACAGCGAGAATGTGACAGCACTCAGTGAAGTAGCAGCGACAGTGAGAATGTGACAGCACTCAGTGAAGTAGCAGACACAGTGAGAATGTGACAGCACTCAGTGAAGTAGCAGCGACAGTGAGAATGTGACAGCACTCAGTGAAGTAGCAGACACAGTGAGAATGTGACAGCACTCAGTGAAGTAGCAGCGACAGTGAGAATGTGACAGCACTCAGTGAAGTAGCAGAGACACCAGTGAGAATGTGACAGCACTCAGTGAAGTAGCAGACACAGTGAGAATGTGACAGCACTCAGTGAAGTAGCAGACACAGTGAGAATGTGACAGCACTCAGTGAAGTAGCAGAAACAGTGAGAATGTGACAGCACTCAGTGAAGTAGCAGACACAGTGAGAATGTGACAGCACTCAGTGAAGTAGCAGCGACAGTGAGAATGTGACAGCACTCAGTGAAGTAGCAGACACAGTGAGAATGTGACAGCACTCAGTGAAGTAGCAGCGACAGTGAGAATGTGACAGCACTCAGTGAAGTAGCAGACACAGTGAGAATGTGACAGCACTCAGTGAAGTAGCAGCGACAGTGAGAATGTGACAGCACTCAGTGAAGTAGCAGCGACAGTGAGAATGTGACAGCACTCAGTGAAGTAGCAGACACAGTGAGAATGTGACAGCACTCAGTGAAGTAGCAGACACAGTGAGAATGTGACAGCACTCAGTGAAGTAGCAAGCCAACAGTGAGAATGTGACAGCACTCAGTGAAGTAGCAGACACAGTGAGAATGTGACAGCACTCAGTGAAGTAGCAGCGACAGTGAGAATGTGACAGCACTCAGTGAAGTAGCAGCGACAGTGAGAATGTGACAGCACTCAGTGAAGTAGCAGACACAGTGAGAATGTGACAGCACTCAGTGAAGTAGCAGAAACAGTGAGAATGTGACAGCACTCAGTGAAGTAGCAGAAACAGTGAGAATGTGACAGCACTCAGTGAAGTAGCAGCGACAGTGAGAATGTGACAGCACTCAGTGAAGTAGCAGACACAGTGAGAATGTGACAGCACTCAGTGAAGTAGCAGACACAGTGAGAATGTGACAGCACTCAGTGAAGTAGCAGCGACAGTGAGAATGTGACAGCACTCAGTGAAGTAGCAGAAACAGTGAGAATGTGACAGCACTCAGTGAAGTAGCAGCGACAGTGAGAATGTGACAGCACTCAGTGAAGTAGCAGACACAGTGAGAATGTGACAGCACTCAGTGAAGTAGCAGAAACAGTGAGAATGTGACAGCACTCAGTGAAGTAGCAGAAACAGTGAGAATGTGACAGCACTCAGTGAAGTAGCAGCGACAGTGAGAATGTGACAGCACTCAGTGAAGTAGCAGACACAGTGAGAATGTGACAGCACTCAGTGAAGTAGCAGACACAGCGAGAATGTGACAGCACTCAGTGAAGTAGCAGCGACAGTGAGAATGTGACAGCACTCAGTGAAGTAGCAGACACAGTGAGAATGTGACAGCACTCAGTGAAGTAGCAGACACAGTGAGAATGTGACAGCACTCAGTGAAGTAGCAGCGACAGTGAGAATGTGACAGCACTCAGTGAAGTAGCAGCGACAGTGAGAATGTGACAGCACTCAGTGAAGTAGCAGAAACAGTGAGAATGTGACAGCACTCAGTGAAGTAGCAGCGACAGTGAGAATGTGACAGCACTCAGTGAAGTAGCAGACACAGTGAGAATGTGACAGCACTCAGTGAAGTAGCAGCGACAGTGAGAATGTGACAGCACTCAGTGAAGTAGCAGCG
Organism: Mustelus asterias; assembly: GCF_964213995.1. Classification (NCBI taxonomy): domain Eukaryota; kingdom Metazoa; phylum Chordata; class Chondrichthyes; order Carcharhiniformes; family Triakidae; genus Mustelus; species Mustelus asterias. The sequence goes on along the minus strand of NW_027592644.1, from coordinate 3,258 downwards.
ACAGTGAGAATGTGACAGCACTCAGTGAAGTAGCAGCGACAGTGAGAATGTGACAGCACTCAGTGAAGTAGCAGACACAGTGAGAATGTGACAGCACTCAGTGAAGTAGCAGCGACAGTGAGAATGTGACAGCACTCAGTGAAGTAGCAGAAACAGTGAGAATGTGACAGCACTCAGTGAAGTAGCAGCGACAGTGAGAATGTGACAGCACTCAGTGAAGTAGCAGAAACAGTGAGAATGTGACAGCACTCAGTGAAGTAGCAGACACAGTGAGAATGTGACAGCACTCAGTGAAGTAGCAGACACAGTGAGAATGTGACAGCACTCAGTGAAGTAGCAGACACAGTGAGAATGTGACAGCACTCAGTGAAGTAGCAGCGACAGTGAGAATGTGACAGCACTCAGTGAAGTAGCAGAAACAGTGAGAATGTGACAGCACTCAGTGAAGTAGCAGCGACAGTGAGAATGTGACAGCACTCAGTGAAGTAGCAGACACAGTGAGAATGTGACAGCACTCAGTGAAGTAGCAGACACAGTGAGAATGTGACAGCACTCAGTGAAGTAGCAGACACAGTGAGAATGTGACAGCACTCAGTGAAGTAGCAGACACAGTGAGAATGTGACAGCACTCAGTGAAGTAGCAGCGACAGTGAGAATGTGACAGCACTCAGTGAAGTAGCAGAAACAGTGAGAATGTGACAGCACTCAGTGAAGTAGCAGAACAGTGAGAATGTGACAGCACTCAGTGAAGTAGCAGAAACAGTGAGAATGTGACAGCACTCAGTGAAGTAGCAGCGACAGTGAGAATGTGACAGCACTCAGTGAAGTAGCAGCGACAGTGAGAATGTGACAGCACTCAGTGAAGTAGCAGACACAGTGAGAATGTGACAGCACTCAGTGAAGTAGCAGCGACAGTGAGAATGTGACAGCACTCAGTGAAGTAGCAGAAACAGCGAGAATGTGACAGCACTCAGTGAAGTAGCAGCGACAGTGAGAATGTGACAGCACTCAGTGAAGTAGCAGACACAGTGAGAATGTGACAGCACTCAGTGAAGTAGCAGCGACAGTGAGAATGTGACAGCACTCAGTGAAGTAGCAGACACAGTGAGAATGTGACAGCACTCAGTGAAGTAGCAGCGACAGTGAGAATGTGACAGCACTCAGTGAAGTAGCAGCGACAGTGAGAATGTGACAGCACTCAGTGAAGTAGCAGACACAGTGAGAATGTGACAGCACTCAGTGAAGTAGCAGACACAGTGAGAATGTGACAGCACTCAGTGAAGTAGCAGAAACAGTGAGAATGTGACAGCACTCAGTGAAGTAGCAGACACAGTGAGAATGTGACAGCACTCAGTGAAGTAGCAGCGACAGTGAGAATGTGACAGCACTCAGTGAAGTAGCAGACACAGTGAGAATGTGACAGCACTCAGTGAAGTAGCAGCGACAGTGAGAATGTGACAGCACTCAGTGAAGTAGCAGACACAGTGAGAATGTGACAGCACTCAGTGAAGTAGCAGCGACAGTGAGAATGTGACAGCACTCAGTGAAGTAGCAGCGACAGTGAGAATGTGACAGCACTCAGTGAAGTAGCAGACACAGTGAGAATGTGACAGCACTCAGTGAAGTAGCAGACACAGTGAGAATGTGACAGCACTCAGTGAAGTAGCAGAAACAGTGAGAATGTGACAGCACTCAGTGAAGTAGCAGCGACAGTGAGAATGTGACAGCACTCAGTGAAGTAGCAGCGACAGTGAGAATGTGACAGCACTCAGTGAAGTAGCAGACACAGTGAGAATGTGACAGCACTCAGTGAAGTAGCAGCGACAGTGAGAATGTGACAGCACTCAGTGAAGTAGCAGACACAGTGAGAATGTGACAGCACTCAGTGAAGTAGCAGCGACAGTGAGAATGTGACAGCACTCAGTGAAGTAGCAGCGACAGTGAGAATGTGACAGCACTCAGTGAAGTAGCAGACACAGTGAGAATGTGACAGCACTCAGTGAAGTAGCAGAAACAGTGAGAATGTGACAGCACTCAGTGAAGTAGCAGAAACAGTGAGAATGTGACAGCACTCAGTGAAGTAGCAGCGACAGTGAGAATGTGACAGCACTCAGTGAAGTAGCAGACACAGTGAGAATGTGACAGCACTCAGTGAAGTAGCAGACACAGTGAGAATGTGACAGCACTCAGTGAAGTAGCAGCGACAGTGAGAATGTGACAGCACTCAGTGAAGTAGCAGACACAGTGAGAATGTGACAGCACTCAGTGAAGTAGCAGCGACAGTGAGAATGTGACAGCACTCAGTGAAGTAGCAGACACAGTGAGAATGTGACAGCACTCAGTGAAGTAGCAGACACAGTGAGAATGTGACAGCACTCAGTGAAGTAGCAGACACAGTGAGAATGTGACAGCACTCAGTGAAGTAGCAGCGACAGTGAGAATGTGACAGCACTCAGTGAAGTAGCAGACACAGTGAGAATGTGACAGCACTCAGTGAAGTAGCAGCGACAGTGAGAATGTGACAGCACTCAGTGAAGTAGCAGACACAGTGAGAATGTGACAGCACTCAGTGAAGTAGCAGACACAGTGAGAATGTGACAGCACTCAGTGAAGTAGCAGAACAGTGAGAATGTGACAGCACTCAGTGAAGTAGCAGCGACAGTGAGATGTGACAGCACTCAGTGAAGTAGCAGACACAGTGAGAATGTGACAGCACTCAGTGAAGTAGCAGCGACAGTGAGAATGTGACAGCACTCAGTGAAGTAGCAGACCACAGTGAGAATGTGACAGCACTCAGTGAAGTAGCAGCGACAGTGAGAATGTGACAGCACTCAGTGAAGTAGCAGAAACAGTGAGAATGTGACAGCACTCAGTGAAGTAGCAGCGACAGTGAGAATGTGACAGCACTCAGTGAAGTAGCAGACACAGTGAGAATGTGACAGCACTCAGTGAAGTAGCAGCGACAGTGAGAATGTGACAGCACTCAGTGAAGTAGCAGAAAACAGTGAGAATGTGACAGCACTCAGTGAAGTAGCAGACACAGTGAGAATGTGACAGCACTCAGTGAAGTAGCAGACACAGTGAGAATGTGACAGCACTCAGTGAAGTAGCAGACACAGTGAGAATGTGACAGCACTCAGTGAAGTAGCAGCGACAGTGAGAATGTGACAGCACTCAGTGAAGTAGCAGACACAGTGAGAATGTGACAGCACTCAGTGAAGTAGCAGACACAGTGAGAATGTGACAGCACTCAGTGAA
>NW_027592643.1:0-48778 GCF_964213995.1 Mustelus asterias | reverse complement strand
CCGTGACCCCTTGTGAACGTCACTTCTGATCTGGGAAAAAGCTTCCCACCGTTCATCCCATCTGTCCTTTAGAGAAGGAAATCTGCCTTCCTTACCTGGTCTGGTTTACATGTGACTCCAGAACCACAACAATGTGGTTGATTCTCAATTGCCCTCGGGCAACTAGGGATGGGCAATAAATGCTGGCCAGCCAGCGACGCCCATGTCCCACGGATGAATAAGACAAATGGTAAGCTGATAAACTGCATGTGATTGTTCTCAGATATTTAAAAGTATAACTTGTCATTGTTGTGTTGTTTTATGTTCTCTAATGGCACAATCATTTGTCCCTGAGAAAGAAAGCACATAGTCAGTGCGTTAATGAGCTATTGTATGTCCAGCACTCACTGTCCTAGACCGGGGGGCGGGGGGGGGGGGAGGGGGGGGGGGGGCGGGGGGGGGGGAGGGGGGGGGGGGCGGGGGGGGGGGGTGGGGGGGGGCGGGGGGGGGGCGGGGGGGGGGGGCGGGGGGGGGGGGGGCGGGGGGGGGGGCGGGGGGGGGGGGGGGGGGGGGGCGGGGGGGGGGGGGGGGGGGGGGGGGCGGGGGGGGGGGGCGGGGGGGGGGGGGGGGGCGGGGGGGGGGGCGGGGGGGGGGGGGGGGGGCGGGGGGGGGGGGGGGGGCGGGGGGGGGCGGGGGGGGGGGGGGGGGGGGTTTACGCTCAAACTTAATTGTGCACCTGCTTTGCAATCTCCTTATTCTTGTGTCTGGTGTGCAGTGACCATTTTGTACAATCTCAGTAGCATCTCTTTAAAATCTGACACAGAGTGAGGGCTAAGTACTCGGTAGGGGATTTATGAATGTGTCCGTAATGAAACTCTGTTACCTGATGTTTTTCACACGCTCTGCAGCCATGCAGAAACAAATGGAGGAAGATCAAAATCATTTTGGCAAAGCTGCCTGGAGCAGTGTTGCACCCAGGTTGGAGAAACTGAAGTTCATGTTTGCAAAGGAAACCTTGCAACACACCAGGGCAAAAGAGCTTTGCCTCAATCGCAGAAAAACCGAGATTCAGCACAAGGTAACACCTGTTGTCGCATTGAATAATTTTTCTCTCTGCAAGCGTGAAACATTCTCTGTAAAACTCTTGCTTTAACTTTAGATGGAACATCTCGAAACTGAGGAAGCAGCGGAGATGGTGGACACGTTAGAGATACAGTATTACGAAACACAGCTGGAGCTGTACAATATTCAGCTGGAAATGTTAAAGTATGAGGAGCTGCTCCTTTTCGCACAGTTGGACACCATTCGCAGACAGATCCGAGGTGGGTTTATTCTGAGTAACCCACTCACCCTTTCAGTGTCAAATTCCGAGGTGCCTCTGAAGCTTGTGTCTGCCACTGAGAGGAGAGGGGATTGATGTGTATTAGGGCAGAAGTGGTGTTTGGCTTTGTCTAATGTCATAACCTCTCAGCAATGTCACATTTCCAAGATACTGGCCGCTGAGTAGGAAAGCAAGCAGCACTGAGGCTAGTGATTTTGTTACACTTTTGGTGTTTGAAAGAGGACGTTGTGCCCAGACATCAGGAATAATGTCAGCGGATGTTTAAAGTCAGTATTAACTAGAGAATGGGTAGATAGATCCTCAGTTCAATGTCTCATCTAAAGGATGATACTTTGAGAGTATTGGCCTTCATTCTCCCCTCTGTTCTTCAGTGTCACCGGGTCAAAATCCTAGAACTCCCAGGGACACTGTGGCTGTACCTACACCACGTGGACTGCAGCAGTTCAAGAAGGCAGCTCACCATCAACTTCTCAAGGGCAGTTAGGAACAGGCAATAACTGCTGGCCTCATCAGTGATACCCACATCCCTTGAATGAACAAATAAAACCACAGACAGTGGTGTCAATCTGCACCTCATTCAGTGTTCACTGCACTAAGCAGGAGCAGAATACAATTGAGGTGACACTAGCATTCATTTACTAACCAGACTTTAACCAACCTCCCTCATTACTTTGATCATCTTTGGACAATTTTGATTTATCTTTTGGAAATTCACTGTGAACAGGTTGGTGTCTGGAAGCAGTGTTGTAACTATAACATCCTATCAATGTTTCTCTCACGTTACTACCCTATCGATATTGAACCTAGCAAATGACAGGTTCTCATTTCAGAGCCTTCTGTGGGAAGTTGAGAAATCACAGTGCACAGTGGTTAGCACTGAAACCTCTCAGCGCCAGGGACCCGGGTTCAAATCTGGCCTTGGGTGACTGTGTAGTTTGCATGGTTGGTTACCGTCATGTTTCTATAGGCTATTGAGTTGGATCCATGATCGTAATGAATGGTGGAACAGGCTCAAAGGGCCAAATGGCCTCCTCCATCTTCTATGTTTTTATGCATGTTCTTCCTGTGTCTGTGTGGGTTTCCTCCAGGTGCTCCAATTTCCTCCCACTGTCCAAAGGTGTGCAGGTTAAATGGGTTGGCCATGGTAAATTGTGCCTTAGTGTGCTAAGATGTGTAGGATAAGGGGATTAGCAGGGTAAATACGTAGGGTTATGGAGATAGGGCCTGGGTGGGTTGCCCTATAGGAGAGTTGGTACAGACTTGATGGGCCGAATGGCCTCCTCCTGCACTCTAGGGATTCTATGAATCTGAGAATTTTCCAACATACAGAACATTACAGTGCAGTACAGGCCCTTCGGCCCTCGATGTTGCGCTGACCAGTGAAACCAATCTAAAGCCCATCTAACCTAACTATTCCAATATCATCCATATTTCTGTTCATTGCTATGAAAATAACATTTTGAATCAAATACACTGTTATCTCAAATAAAAACAGAAACTGTTGACACTCAGCAGGTAGGAACAAGGCAAACATTCACTGCCCATGTGAAGTGTTCAGTTTTGGAGTTCTGGAATATTCTCTGCCACCCTAAGGATTGAGAACATTTTGTATCTATTGCAAATACTTGTTTGTTATTTATCCATTTGTTATTTTTCAATCAGTTTGCCTGGTGTTTTTAAGCCAGGAGCCAGGTTCAATGTATTGCCATTTGGCAGCTCCTCAAAGATGGGGAGGAAGACATTGGCTAGAATCAGTCACTAAAGGAATGTTCCATGTTATTATCCTGGGACACATCTAAATATCAAACAGACTGGAGCGAGTAGGCAGCCAGGCTTCATAACTGAGGGGGTGAGAAACACAAACCAGAAATAATGAGTAAAAAGACACAAAAATATGAGTTCAAAATGTACCCAGATTGAGAGAGAAAAATACTGCCAGCCAACAGAAATTCTTCACTACTCTTGATTGCAGAAAAAGAGGAGGAGGTGATTTATTATGATACCTGTGAAGATCCTGATCAGCTTCAGACCGAGCAACAGGGGCTGGTACACGACACTCGCTCAGTAGAAATTAAGAAATTATGGCACAAGGCTCACCAACTGGAGACGAAGCGAGGTCGCATTGGTGCACGTCGATCCTATTTGAGAAATAAGCGGGTAATTGGTGAAATCCACCGTAACTGAGATGCTTTGTTTCGATAATTAGGTTCCCTCTACTTCTCACATCGCCGCAGCTTCCAGAATTGTAATTTCATAAATCTTATCAGCAAAGATTATTTTCTCTCACGTGACACTTGTTCAGCCAATCAATCCTGTGTCAACCTCTAACCTGAATGGGAATTTACCCACCCACTGACCGCGTTTAATTGTTTGTTTCTTGCGTGAGGGAACTGCCTTGTTTTCAGTGGATCAGTTGTTTGTGGTGGCCCTCTGACCAGATCAGGCCAAGGGCACACTGGAGCTTCCACCTCCATTTCAATGGAGTAAGAATGGTGCCCTCAGCATTTTCTCTTTCTTTGTCCCAGTTAAACTTTGAACATCACTTACACCTTGTGGATGCCCTTGGGCTATAAATTGGCTTTTTTTTTGCACAAAGCTTTCTCAGTAGTTGCTAGTTTTCTCTGGCCTAAGAACCATCCAGAAATGGATTGTTCATTACATTTTAGAACATAAGAATGAGGAGGAGGAGAGGAGCACTTCTTTCAGCCCATCACTAAAATCATGGTTGATTTGATTATAGCTTTAATTACGTTTTCCTGCCTGTTCCCCATAACTCTTGACTCCCTTGTCAGTCAGCAAGCTATATAACTCTGCCTTGAACATACACAGTGACCCAGTCCCTTCTGCTTTCTGAGGAAGAGAATTTCAAAGATTAATAGGGTGCAGAGGTAAGAGGAATTACGAAATCAATGGTAGAGGAGAGGGAGCGAGTGCAAGTGAATGAGGGCATTCAAGTAGTTAAAGGAGTAGAGGGCGAGGGAGAGGTTGATAGCATTTCATCAAATCGGGTCCAGATAAAAGCTGAAATAAAGACACTTTGCCTGAATGCAAGAAGCATTCGGAACAAAGTTGATGGTGCAAATCAGCACAAATGGGTATGATCTAGTGGCCATTACAGAAACGTGGCTGCAGGGAGACCAGGACTGGGAGATGAATATCCAGGGGTATCAGGCATTTAGGAAGAATAGACAGGAAGGAAAAGGTGGTGGGGTAGCTCTGTTAATAAAAGATAATATCAGGGTAGTAGTGAGAGATGACATAGGCTCTAAGGAACAAAACGTGGAATCGTTATGGGTAAAGATAAGGAATAGTAGGGGGAGAAAGACACTAGTAGGCGTGGTCTATAGGCCCCCAAATAATAATGTTGAGGTGGGGAGGGCTATAAACAAGCAAAAAATGGATGCGTGCAAAAATGGAACGGCAATAATCATGGGGGACTTCAACCTGCATATTGATTGGCTGACTCAAGTTGGAAGGGGTGGGATGGAGGAAGAGTTCTTAGAATGCTGTTGGGATAGTTACCTTGAACAGTATGTTACAGAACCGACGAGGGAACGAGTTATCTTAGATCTGGTAATGTGTAACGAGGTAGGTAGAATTAAGGATGTTCTTGTGAAGGACCCTCTTGGGTCAAGTGATCACAATATGGTTGAATTTCTGATACAAATGGAAGAGGAGAAAGTAGGGTCCCATACCACTGTCCTCTGTTTGAACAGAGGGAAGTACGATAGGATGAGGGCTGAATTGGCTAAGGTGGACTGGGAGAGCAGACTGGTAGGTAGGACAGCTGAGGAACAGTGGAGGATTTTTAAGGGGATCCTTTTCAGTACTCAGCAACAATATATTCCGGTGATAAAGAAGGGCTGTAAGAAAAGGGATAACCAGCCGTGGATAACGAAGGAAATTAAGGAGAGTATTAAATTAAAGACCGATGCGTACAGAGTGGCCAAAAATAGTGGAGGATCGGAAGATTGGGAAAACTTTAAGAGACAACAAAGAACGACTAAGAAAGCGATAAAGAAAGGAAAGATAGGTTATGAAGCTAGGCTAGTTCTAAATATAAAAAATGATAGTAAAAGCTTTTACAAATATATAAAAAGGAATAGAGTGGCAAGAGTGAATGTTGGACCCTTGGAGGACGAGAGGGGGGATTTAATAGTGGGAAATGAGGAAATGGCTGAAACTTTAAATAAGTTTTTTGTGTCGGTCTTCACGGTGGAAGACACAAATAGTTTACCAAATATTAACGATAGAGGGTCGGTAGGAGGAGAGGTACTCAATACAATTAATGTTACCAGGGAGGCAGTGCTTGGTAGACTAATGGGACTGAAGGCGGACAAGTCCCCGGGCCCAGATGGAATGCATCCCAGGGTACTGAAAGAAATGTCAGAGGTAATAGCGGATGCGTTAGTGGTTATTTATCAAAATTCGTTGGATTGTGGGGTAGTGCCGGCGGATTGGAAAACGGCTAATGTTACGCCGCTGTTTAAAAAAGGAAATAGACAAAAGGCGGGTAACTACAGGCCGGTTAGCTTAACGTCTGTAGTTGGGAAAATGCTGGAATCCATCATTAAAGAAGAAATAGCAGGCCATCTGGATAAGAATGGTTCGATTAAGCAGACGCAGCATGGATTCATGAGGGGAAAGTCGTGCTTGATGAACTTGTTGGATTTTTATGAAGATGTGACTAGTGCGGTTGACGGAGGGGAACCGGTGGATGCGGTGTTTTTGGATTTCCAAAAGGCGTTTGATAAGGTGCCTCACAAAAGGTTGCTGAAGAAGATTGGGTCACACGGAGTTGGGGGTAGGGTGTTAGCGTGGATTGGGGATTGGCTATCCGACAGGAAGTAGAGAGTGGGAATAAATGGGTGCTTTCTGGTTGGCAGATGGTAACTAGTGGCGTGCCGCAGGGATCGGTACTGGGGCCTCAACTATTTACCATTTATATAGACGATCTGGAGGAGGGGACTGAGTGTAGGGTAACAAAGTTTGCAGACGACACAAAGGTAAGTGGAAAAGTGAATCGTGTGGAGGGCGTAGAAGGTCTGCAGAGAGATTTGGACAGGCTGAGTGAGTGGGCGAGGATCTGGCAGATGGAGTATAACGTTAACAAATGCGAGGTTATTCACTTTGGAAGAAATAATAGCAAATTGGATTATTATCTAAATGGAAAGAAATTACAACATGCTGCTGTGCAGAGGGACCTGGGGGTCCTTGTGCATGAGACGCAAAAACCCAGTCTGCAGGTGCAACAGGTGGTCAAGAAGGCAAATGGGATGTTGGCCTATATCGCGGGACGGTAGCACAGTGGTTAGCACTGCTGCTTCGCAGCTCCAGGGTCCCGGGTTCGATTCCCGGCTCGGGTCACTGTCTGTGTGGAGTTTGCACATTCTCCTCGTGTCTGCGTGGGTTTCCTCCGGGTGCTCCGGTTTCCTCCCACAGTCCAAAGATGTGCGGGTTAGGTTGATTGGCCAGGTTAAAAATTGCCCCTTAGAGTCCTGAGATGCGTGGGATTAGCGGATAAATATGTGGGGGTAGGGCCTGGGTGGGATTGTGGTCGGTGCAGACTCGATGGGCCGAATGGCCTCCTTCTGCACTGTAGGGTTTCTATGATTCTATGATCGCAAGGGGGATAGAATATAAAAGCAGAGATGTCTTGCTGCATCTGTACAGGACATTGGTGAGGCCGCAGCTGGAATACTGTGTGCAGTATTGGTCCCCTTATTTGCGGAAGGATATATTGGCCTTGGAGGGAGTGCAGAGAAGGTTCACCAGGTTGATACCAGAGATGAGGGGTGTTGATTATGAGGAGAGACTGAGCAGATTGGGTTTGTATTCGTTGGAATTTAGAAGGCTGAGGAGGGATCTTATAGAGACCTATAAGATAATGAAGGGGCTGGAGAGATTCTTTCCACTTAGAAAGGAAACTAGAACTAGAGGGCACAGCCTCAAAATAAAGGGGGGTCAGTTTAGGACAGAGTTGAGGAGGAACTTCTTCTCTCAGAGGGTGGTGAATCTCTGGAATTCTCTGCCCACTGAAGTGGTGGCGGCTACCTCGTTGAATATGTTTAAATCACGGATAGATGGATTCCTGATCGATAAGGGAATTAGGGGTTATAGGGATCAGGCGGGTAAGTGAAACTGATCCACTTCAGATCAGCCATGATCTTATTGAATGGCGGGGCAGGCTCGAGGGGCCAGATGGCCTACTCCTGCTCCTATTTCTTCTTATGTTCTTATGTAATGATTGTTCAGAGAGGAAATCCATCTTCACTGCATCTTAAATGGGTGACTGTGACCCCCTAGTTCTAGATTCCCTACAAGAGGAAACATCCTCTCAGCATCTACACTGTCCAATTCCTTCAGAATCTTGAATGTTTCAATAATCCTGATCTGTTAATATCTTACAGGCAAAGTGCCTCATTAAAGGTTTTATGTTTGAGATATTCAAAGGAAACAACCCAATGCCAAATAACATGTTTATATATCATCTCACATTTACTAAAGATTGCTGACTTGATTCAGCAAAGTGATGTGTTACGGGGCGGTTACGATGGTTTTCTTGTTGTATTTGTAACTATCATTCCCCTCAAGTAGCCAGAACAAGTCAGAGTGGTTTAAGATGATTTATTAAAGACTGTAGTTACAGGATGCCAAATGAAGTCATTCAGAGTGAAAAATTTAGAAATATACATAGACAATTAAAGTCTCAGCTTCGATTACAAGTAATTAGCATACACCAATAACAGAATAGGAGTTATCTACATCCAATCATAGTTATTGATTAAGGTTACATCATATAAAAGCAGTTTTAAAACCAATCACAATCACCTTACACTTGGTTGATTATACTATCCAATTGATGTGAGATTTTTACTTGTCTCCATTGGGTATTGGGATACCTTTTAGGCATCCCAGCTGTGTTTGGATATTAGAACACTCCCTTGTCCAGTGCTTGATTTAAAGGCCTTTTCCCAGCATAGCATCTTTCCTGTTCCTCACCTGAAGGTCACTTGTCTGGAACTAGCTGCTTACTATCCTGCAGTTAAACATTGTATAGGCTTTTGTGATTTCTCTGTTAACCCTTTTCACTGGACACAGTTATTAATATAGCTATTATTTTCCTCCATAATTATTAGTATTGCTATTAATCCCCCTCACGATGTATTTTCGTGGATTGGTCACTGGTGTTCTGGCTACTTTGTACGGGCTTCCCACCTGTTTCTGCATTACTTTGCTATTCTCTAATGTCGTGTAGAGGATATAGAAGGAATGCTGTGTCAGTTGATGAGGTTTGTGTTTTTAGATTGTTTCCTGGAGGATACCTTGCCAATGTTGTGCCCTGTATAGTAGAGCTATTGGGATGGGTGTGTGGTTAGTTTCAGGTTCGCTTCAGGTCAAAATGAAGCAGTGCAGCAGAGCAGGTCGTAGAGCCGTACGTCACACAGGAAACAACTTGAAGCTCTGCCTGTGTGTAATTCCTGACACCATTTTCATATAATCCTCTCCAAGTAGCTTTCACTAATTTATGAATCTCAATTTGACTTGTATGGTTGAGACTTAGAAAACCCAGGAAGATCCCACAAGATATATTGTCTAGAAAGTCAAGTTATTGGATTCCATCTTCACCGACAGACTCTAATGGCACTTCCTGTCAATAGGATCAGTGTGAGGAATCTCAAAAAGCAAAGCAGCAGCAGGAGCAAGGAAACCAGGAACGCATGCGCCAACACCACAGTATCCAGGCGGTGAGTGAACACAGAGCATGGCGTGTAAGGGGTGGTATGGGGAGATCTTTCATTCAGACTCACTCTATAAAGCTGTATTTCCACAGAAACGCGATCAGAAAAAGGAGGAAGACAAAAGGAGAAGGGAATGGGTCAACCAGGAGCGGCAGAAGACTTTGCAGCGACTCCGTACATTTAAAGAGGTAGAGATTGATCCCTGCTGTTCTGGTTTTCGTAGCTGGCGCATTTGTGTCTCGTGAACAAGACTTGCACTTTCCAGGATCTGTCCTTGACCCTGAGCTCTTGACCTTAGTGTGGTTTTGGTACAAGAGATATGGGTTTGTGCTTGTTGCTCTCCCCCTACCTGTTTCCCAAAGATCTTTGCTCATCTGCAGTCACTCAGTGCCATCGTCCACAAGAACAGCTTTCATTTCCATGTACACTGCTAACACCAGTGCTGCCCCTCCATCATTTCTATCGTCCCCTTCACTGTCTCAAAATCATTTCTCCGACTCGCTATTGGAAGACCTTACCCACTCTTCTCAGGTCCCCAACACAAATTCCATTTCCCAGTCACTGACTCCATCCCTCTCCCTGGCAACTGAGGTGAACTAGATTGCTCATAACCTTGGTGTCATATTTAACTGAGATGAGTATCCAACCGCACCAGTGCCATCGTGAAGACTGCCTATTTCCACCTCTGTCCCTGCTTGAGTTTCCAAAACCCTCATTCATGCCTTTGTCACCCCCAGACTTGACTATTCCAATGCATTGCTGGCTGCTCTTTCCATTCCTACTATAATTGAGCTTAAAGTCATCCAAATCTCTGCTGCATCTGTCTAAACTCTAAGCAATTCCCATTTCCCCATCACCCCTGTGCTCACTGACCTACACACTCCCAGCTAAACAAGCACCTTTATTTTTAAAATATTCATCCTTATTTTCACATCCCTCCATGGCCTTGCTCTCCATTTCCCCCGAACTCTGCTCCAACCGCCGATCTCTGCACTCGTCTTATTCTCTGATTTTAATCACTGTACCATTGGCAGCTGCCTCGGCCCCAAGTATTGGGATTGGCTCCCCAAACCTCTCCACCTCTCTCCTCCTTTAAGGCCAACCTTTTGGTCATCTCCTTTAGTGGCTCAGTGTCAGATGTTCTTGGATAAATATTCCTAAGAAGCACTTGGGGACGTTTTACCCCATTAAAAAGAGACACATCTGTCCTGAACAGAGCACCTTTAAATTCTAACCACTGTTTATTTACCTGGTGTGTGCCTCCTGCAGGGGTTGTAGTGATGGTGACTCTGCTGTGATACCCAGCCTGGAGTTGTTCTCCTGACACTGGGAACCTCATTCTTAGTAATGAAATCCCATTGAGGGTGTAAACCAGAATCCTGGCACCCACTGACCCTGCCACACCGTCCCCATTGTTAGAAGCTTGTTCTGCATTTTATAGAGTGATGCACTATCAATTATGACGCGAAGACTTCTGAGAGTGAGGGAAAACTAATAGGCTTTTATTCACAGAGAACAGGAGCACACCCTTGTAGCTGACCTGGTCTAGACTGAGGCGAGGAGGAGGGACCATCACCTTTATACCCCACTCTGGGTGGAAAGGGAAGGGTCTCAGGTGGAAAGGGAGGAGTCTCGGGCCAGGTGCAGCATGGGTGTGTCCAGGCACATACATGTAGTAACAGTGGTTCACCACATAGAGTATAAATGATACACTTGGATTCATTATTAAATTGCAAAATTTGTGATTTAAAAATTAATTCTATTCCAGAGCTCTTCAGCACATTTTGTATTTCAACCTTGTTGCCAAACTCCTGAGGCGCAGAGACCATTCACGCCTTTATCTGCAGCTTCCTCCGAATCTGACCAGCCAAAGTCCCTCATGGATCATTCTGCTAGAAAGAAACAAGCGCGAACCAGGACCTCAAAAGTAGCAAAGAAAGGTCTTTCATCTCCCCGTGATATTCCAGTGCGTATCTTCCTCCCAGCAAGTACTGTGCCACCCGGACAGCCAGAGATGCAAGGGATTTCTTCAGTACCTTCTCCACCCCCTCCCCTGCCCCCTCCCCCTCCCCCTCCCCCACCCCCTCCCCCAATACCGCCTGCCCTGAGTACTTTGCTGGGTCACAAAAGCACTTCAGTAGATGGTGAACAGGTTCAGCGACTCGTCTTCTCCGCGGAGAATTCAGCAAAGAAATCCATCAAGGAAAATATAGGTAAAGAAATTACATTTTTCCAAGTAATTATACATCCAGTCGCTCATGTTGCTGTTTGTTTTTCTAAATGGAATGGTGATGAATGGTTTAAAATCCCTGCATTTTGGCTGTTGTTTTGTTTTGGGGGTCAGGTGACAGCAAATCTTGAGCAAAGTGATGCATGGCTCTCTGAGTATATGTGAGCAATTAGACAATGCAGTTACATTATAACTTGAGTCTGTTACCCCCCCCCCCCCCCCCTTTCCCATGCCCTCCTCCCCCTCTGTGTCCACACAGGAACGATGGATGATGTGCTGGCTTCCTTGAAACGTGGTGAAATCTTGCTTAAAAAAGTGGATCGGACAAAGCTGCAGTCTGTGGACAGATCGGGTGACCTGCGTGAAAACATGTTAGCTACAATTCGGAAAGGCATCCAATTGCGAAAAGTGACAGTGGGACCTAACGTGCCTGTGAATACTGATCCAGTCAATGAGTTGGAGCGTAGCATTAAAGCAGCCATGAAGCGGATGAAGAAAGTATCCCCGGACTCCGATGAAGAAGCAGATGATGGCAACCAGTCTGAAGAATGGGACAGCTGACCATAACTCTTTCCCCATTTGCTGTGCAGTTTGAGGCAACTTTCTGCTAAATCTGTTTCCATCCAGTCTGACTCAGTTGACAGAAAACCATTGTAACAAACAAAATGAAGGTTTGAGTATTTTAATCACCAATTCGAGTCTCTGCCAAGTGACCGAACCGTGGCCAGGTGAGATGAAAGGATTTCCTGATTTACTAGAGTCAAAATAATACACAAACCCTGATCCACTGGCAAATCAGTAATCACACCGACAGATTCAATTACGCATTAGTTGGAGTTGAATAGCTTTGGTCTCCTATAACTTGCATTTTAATTTTAATTTTTTATTTTTAGGAACAGCAAAGACCATAAGATTCTTGTCTTGACCCTGACCCTCAGTTTCTTGTCTCCTAATTCTGCATGCACACTGACCCATAGGAGCGAAGATCTTAGGAGTTTGTGTAAGCCACTTGGCCCTTTGATAAGATCATGGCTGGTTTGGTTGTAGTCTCAACTTGACTTTCCTGTCAGCTGCCCCCATAACCCTTCCCTCTCTCGTCTCTCAAAAATCTGTCTAACTCTGTATTTGATAGATTCAATGACCCAGATCATATTGAAACAAAAGATCCTGATGGGATTGGACAGGGCAGATACGACGAGGGTGTTTCCTCTTGTCAGGGAGACTAAAACTAAGGGGACACAGTTTAGTCTCCTTTTTAAGACCGAGATGAGGAGAAATATTCAATTAATACCTTCTCTCTTCGTCCTAACATAGAAGATAGGAGCAGGAAGAGGCCGTTCCGCCCTTCGAGCCTGCTTCACCATTCATTACGATCATGGCTGATCATCCAACTCAATAGCCTAATCCTGCTTTCTCCCCATAACCTTTGATCCCATTCACCCCAAGTGCTATATCCAGCCGCCTCTTGAATGCATTCAATGTTTTGGCATCAACTACTTCCTGTGGTAATGGATTCCACAGGCTCACCACTCTTTGGGTGAAAAAATGTCTCCTCATCTCCGTCTTAAATGGTCTACCCTGTAACCTCAGACTGTGACCCCTGGTTCTGGACACCCCCACCATCGGGAACATTCTTCCCGCATCTACCCTGTCTAACCCTGTTAGAATTTTATAAGTCTCTGAGATCCTCCCTCATTCGTCTGTACTCCAGTGAAAACAATCCTAACCTAGTCAATCGCTCCTCATACATCAGTCCTGCCATCCCCGGAATCAGCCTGGTAAACCTTCGCTGCGCTCCCTCGAGAGCAAGAACATCCTTCCTCAGAAAAGCAGACCAAACTGCATATAACACTCCATGTGTGGCCTCACCAAGGCCCTGTATAACTGCAACAACACATCCCTGCTCCTGTACTCGAAACCTCTCGCAATGAAGGCCAACATGCCATTTGCCTTCTTTACCGCCTGCTGCACCTGCATGCTTACCTTCAGTGACTGGTGCACAAGGACACCCAGGTCCCGCTGCACACTCCCCTCTCCCAGTTTACAGCCATTCAGGTAGTAATCTGCCGCCTTGTTTTTGCTTCCAAAGTGAATAACCTCACATTTATCCTGTTCTATATGAGCCTTTTTCCTGACTCCCTTTTTCCCAATTTCCTCAGTTTTAATTTTGAGTCTTTATTGTAGAACATAATTAACATTGCTCCTCAATTCAGCTGCCTTTGTTTTTAACCTCAAACAAGATGAATCATCTCATTCAGCCACAGCCGTCAGGCCTTTTGTCAATAGCAACTTTCATTTCTACTAATCCATTCATGTCACATCCCTAACTGCCTCAGGAACAAGAAGAAAAGGAATTGCAAAACTAAATCAGAGCAGCAAGGATGAGGAAATAACACACTAACTTGCATTTATATAGCACCTTTCGTAACCTCAGGATATCTCCAGGTTCTCCAAAGCTTAGTGCAGTGCAGTACTTTTATTTTGGAATGTAGTTAGTGAAATGTGGCAGCCCGTTTTCACAAAGCTCCCATCAGCAGCAATGTGGGAATGACCGTCCCTTTGTGATATTGTTTGTGAGTTAAATGTTGGTTCAGGACACTGGAGGAACTCCTGTCTTCCTCCGTGATTAATGGCCATGGATGTTTTGTGTGTTCCCCCTGAAAGGGCAGCTGGAGCCTTGGTTTAAAATCATTTATTATCCAAAAGACAGCAGTGTAATCATACCAGCTGAAACGGAGATTAGTTAAAATGTCAGGGCATGGACGTCTGTAGCGGGACACCAGCCTGAGAATATTAAATGGGGGACTTTCGGAGACCAGAGTCAGTGTAGGCTATCAAGGTGGATGATTCAGAGCAGGATACATTAGAGAGGTAGATTTGGATAAGCCAAGGTTCATGCCAGCACAACAAATTAGCATGATTGCAACAGAATAAAGCCATCTGCTGACACTGTTACCTGACTAACCATGAGTAACACTGCCTGTGATGCACTAGGATTATTAATAAGCACGATGCAGGCTGTGTCAGTGGTATAACTCAGTGGGAGTGAGATAATGAGCAATCACTGGAGATTTGGGACAGCTTCCCAAAACTCTAGGTATTAACTGTGATGTATTGTCAGAATATGCACTTACACAGTCAACTACCTACCCTGAATGCATCGTTAAAGCAGTGATGTCCCTTCTCTTTGTTTTACATGAGGAGCACTCCAACAACACACTCAAAGCAGAGATAACCTGACACGTTTACTGCGTTCTTTGTTAAATTTGGATTTCTCTGCCCCATCCCTGAGGTCCTGCCAACTACAGCACAGAAACAGGCGCCTCGAGTTTCTTCCTAGCCATGGGGCACAGTTGGGTATCCAGGGTGGGGGGGGCGGGGGCATGGCGTGGTTTGGGTATCTGGGTTTTGGGCGGGGGAGGGGGGGTGGTGCACAAACGTCTCAGGCTGCTGCTCACTACCTGGTGACCTCGGATGTGAGCAGGATTGGCCTTGACTGTGATGCCTTCTGCAGTTGAGTAACATGCTTGCTTTCACCATTTGGACTCACGAGTATGGAACTTAATCCCAGTAAATGACGAGAGAACTGAGGGAATATTCAGTTATTATATCATTAGACTTTTAATGTATCCTGAATTATTCCATACTCAGCACATGGTGAATCAACCCTTGAAATATTTTAACTAAGGCACAGTTTACCATTTTAAAAAGAGCTTTGCAAATATAATTAAAAATTGTATTTTTTTGCACAGATCTACAATAGAAATTGATGGCCATCTATTTTTAATTATATTCAGGTTATCAATCTATGGCACTTTAAAATGTAATTGCAGAACACTGAACATGCTCTGTTTTAGAAGATTGTTGATATCGAAAAAGCTTAAATATTGTACGGTTATTGTATGTCTAACTCCTTTATTTTTCAAAGCTTCATTTGCTTGTGGCATAATGTTTCCTCTGATGAAGCTGCTACATATAACTGGAGTTTCTACTGTTCTGCCTCTCTAGAAATTACTGACAATAAAATGTTATTTTTTAAACCTTTTCATATTTTCAGGGTTGTGATAATTGACCAGTTTAGATCACCAAGGTTACAGCCATTCTACTCTTATGGGGGAACAGGAAGGAATAATATAAGTCAGCTGAGCTGAAGACTGTTGGAGAGATGTGGATTTATCTCTGAAACTGTAGGAAGCAGAAATCAAGGTATATTTCTGACCCTGTGTATAACTGTAGTTGCTGTAATCCATTATAGCTGGTGGACTCTGTCATTTCAATATCAAGAGTAAGGTAATCGGCAGGAGAAAGAGAGGGGGAAGACATTTTGACACAGCAAGTTATAATCTGGAATGTGCTGCGGCAAAAGACTGACTAAAGCAGATTTAATAACTTTCCAAAGGATGAATACTTGAAGGGAGGAAATTTTCAGGGAGCTTGTGGGGGCAAGAGAAGGGGATTGAGACTAATTGGATAGCACTGACAGAGCCAGTACAGGTATGATTGGCCAAATGGCATTCCGTGTTGTAAGATGCTATGATAACGAGCAATAAAAACAGGAGGAGGCTATTCGGCCCCTCAAGCTGCCTTCACCCAATCAGGGAGATCGTAGCCGATTAAGTGCATTACCCGTCAGCTCCATAACCCTCGTTCCTGCCAAATCCTCCACCACATTGCACCCCCAGCGTCATGTCAGCTACAACTCTCTCCAACTTTTACAGATGCACCATAGAAAGCATTCTTTCTGGTTGTATCACAGCTTAGTATGGGCTCCTGCTCTGACCTCAAGACCACAAAGAACTACAAAAGGTCATGAATAAAGCCCAGCCCATCACGCAAATCAGCCTCCCACCCATTGACTCTGTCTACACTTCCCGCTGCCTCGGCAAAGCAGCCAGCATAATTAAGGAGTCCACGCACCCCGGACATTCTCTCTTCCACCTTCTTCCGTTGGGATAAAGATACTAAAAGTCTGAGGTCACGTACCAACCGAGTCAAGAACAGCTTCTTTCCTGTTGCTGTCAGACTTTTGAATGGACCTATCTTGCATTAAGTTGATCTTTCTCTACACCCCTAGCTATGACTGTAACACTACATTCTGCACTCTCTCGTTTCCTTCTCTATGAATGGTATGCTTTGTCTGTATAGTGCGCAAGAAACAATACTTTTCACTGTAAATACATGTGACAATAAATCAAATCAAATCAAAAATCAACTTTGTGATAGGGAAGAGTTCCAGGATGTCACTGCTTTTTGTGAAGTGTTTTTGTCATGGCCCCTGATTGGCCTGGCTCCAATTTTAAGGCCCCCCCCCATCTCAGACCCCAGCACCAGAGGAAATGTGTTCTCTCTATGCTATCAACCTTCATTCATAAACCTCTCAATTAAATAACCCCTTTTATCTTAGGTGGTATGGTGGCACTGCTGCCCTCCACCAGGGACCTGGGTTCAATTCCAGCCTTGGGTCACTCTGTGTGGAGTTTGCATGTTCTCCCTGTATCTGCATGAGTTTCCCCTGGGTGCTCCGGTTTCCTCCCACACCCCAAAGATGTGCAGGTTAAGTGGATTGGCCATGCTAAATTGTCCCTTAGTGTCCCAAGGCTAGGTTAGCGGGGTAAATATGTAGGGTTACAGGGATAGGGCCTGGGTAAAATAATCTGAGTCGGTGCAGATTTGAAGGGCAGAATGGCCTCCTTTTGCATTGTAGGGATTCTATGATCTTGTAAATTCAAGGCAATATAGGCCTAGTCTATGCAACCTGTCCTCCCAATTTAACTGCTTTAGTCTTGATATCATTCTGATGAGAATCTGCACAGTTCCCCCTCCCGGGCTAACATAGCCTTCCTGAGGGGCTGTGTCCAGACTGAGTGCAGTTATTCTAGATGCAGACTAAGCAGATCTTTATAATTAACTTTCCCTTTGTGTTCCAGCCTTCCTGAGATAAAGTTGTGGAAATGAGAGTTTGTTTTGATGCTTTGATTTAATTGGAGCCTGAAGTTCATGTGCTTTATTTGATGAATTGTTTTATCCCGTACCATCTGACCTCCTCGAACTATTGTATAGTAATGGTGCTTAACTCGCTCTCGCTAGCTGTGCCTCCACCAATAACAGCCTAAGTTGAACCCAAATCTGCAGATAAACAATGTGGCCGTGTTGGGGCGGCAGGGCTCAAATCACATCGCGCTTGCTTTAAAACAAACTGTTCAAAGCTGATTTATATGCTGCGTGTTCCATATGCAAATCACAACTATTACATCCCTATCATCATCACCCCTCCCCGGTAATGCAAAGGCAATTTAAGCATTTTAAAAAATAATAAACTCCTCCTACCCCAAAATATTTATTTCTAAAGAACTAAAGTTAAAACCTAACTAACCTGTAAGAGGTTGTTAGAGACATGAATGACTTTGGCAGGGTCACATCTCAGCAGCTTGGTAGATATTTTTCTGAGGTTTTACTGGCTTGGTGATTGATGGTAAACCCAGTCAACATGTTACACTCGACGAAAGGCCAGAAGGGTTGAAGGGTTGGCCTTGCCGTGAATATGCAACTGTTTCCATTCTTATGGACTGAAGGTTGGGGATGTCTGCTTACAAGTGGTGTCCCATGGGGTTGTGTTGGGACCATTTCAGTTCACTGCAATAATGAAGGTCTTCCTAAGTTGAGGTTCTGACCACATGTTTACACCAACACAGAACCTGCTCATTTCCACCTCCATAATTCAGCCCCTCTCCTATTGAAATCTTCATTTCTTTGTCACTTTCAGACTCAACTCTTCCTAAGCACTCTGGTTTCTCTCCCACATTCTACCCTCCATAAAGTTGAGGTTATCTAAAACTCTCCTATCCCTGCCCTAATTTATACTGAGTTCTGTTCTCCTATCGCCCTGTGCTCATTGAACTGCACCACCACCTGGTCAAGCAACAGTACCATCATCCCGATACTAAAGAAAAGCCAGGCAGTGTGCCTTTAATGACTATCGTCCGGTGGCTCTGACATCCATCATTATGAAGTGCTTCGAAAGGGGAGTCATGGCACGAATCAATTCCTGCCTGCCAGACTGTCTGGATCCACTACAGTTCGCCTTTCGCCGCAACAGGTCCACAGCAGACGCCATCTCCCCGGCCCTGCATTCAACCCTGGAACACCTAGATAACAAAGACACCTGTGTCAGACTCCTATTTATTGTTTACAGCTCAGCCTTCAACACCATTATTCCTGCAAAACTCATCTCCAAACTCCGTGGCCTGGGGCTCGGCTCCTCCCTCTGCGACAGGATCCTGAACTTCCTAACCCACAGACCACAATCAGTAAGGATAGGCAACAACACCTCCTCCACAATCATCCTCAACACCGGTGCCCCACAAGGCTGTGCTCTCAGCCCCCTACTATACTCCTTATACACCTATGACTGTGTGGTCAAATTCCCCTCCAACTCGATTTTCAAGTTTGCTGTCGACACCACCGTAGTGGGTTGGATCTCAAACAATGATGAGACAAGAGAACAGGAATGAGATAGAGAATCTGGTGAACTGGTGCGTCAACAATAATCTCTCCCTCAATGTCAACAAAATGAAGGAGATAGTCATCGACTTCAGAAAACATAAAGGAGAACATGCCCCTGTCTACATCAATGGGGATGAAGTAGAAATGGTCGGAAGTTTCAAGTTTTTAGGTGTCCAGATCACCACCAACCTGCCCTGGTCTCTCAATGCGGACTTCTTCACTCAAGTTGTGAAGCTGTGGAATTCTCCACTACAGAAAGCTGTTGGGAGCCAGTTCGTTCGATATGTTCAAGAGGGAGCTGGACGCGGCCCTTGTGGTTAAAGGGATCGAGGGGTATGGAGAGAAAGTGGGAGTGGGATTCGGAAAGTGTATGATCAGCCATGATCATATTGAATGGTGTTGCCGGCTCGAGAGTCAGAATGGCCTCCTCCTGTACCTAGTATTTATGTTACTAGCAGTTTTCTCAATTCTTTTTTGGAAGTCTGGATTGAATCTGCCTCCATCTCTCAATCCAGTCAGTCCCATTCCCCCCTGCACTGGTCCCAGGCATTGCATCTTTATTTCCCTCGAGTACCTATCCAATATCAACAAAGAACAATACAGCACAGGAACAGGCCCTTCGGCCCTCCAAGCCCGTGCCGCTCCCTGGTCCAAACTAGACCATTCTTTTGTATCCCTCCATTCCCACTCCGTTCATGTGGCTATCTAGATAAGTCTTAAACGTTCCCAGTGTGTCCGCCTCCACCACCTTGCCTGGCAGCGCATTCCAGGCCCCCACCACCCTCTGTGTAAAATACGTCCTTCTGATATCCGTGTCAAACCTCCCCCTCCTTACCTTGAACCTATGACCCCTCGTGAACATCACCACCGACCTGGGAAAAAGCTTCCCACCGTTCACCCTATCTATGCCTTTCATAATTTTATACACCTCTATTAGGTCACCCCTCATCCTCCGTCTTTCCAGTGAGAATAACCCCAGTTTACCCAATCTCTCCTCACAACTAAGCCCCTCCATACCAGGCAACATCCTGGTAAACCTCCTCTGCACTCTCTCTAAAGCCTTCACGTCCTTCTGGTAGTGTGGCGACCAGAACTGGACGCAGTATTCCAAATGCGGCTGAACCAACGTTCTATACATCTGCAACATCAGACCCCAACTTTTATACTCTATGCCCCGTCCTATAAAGGCAAGCATGCCATATGCCTTATTCACTACCTTCTCCACCTGTGACATCACCTTCAAGGATCTGTGGACTTGCACACCCAGGTTTCTCTGTGTATCTACACCCTTTATGGTTCTGCCATTTATTGTGTAGCTCCCCCCTACATTCGCTCTACCAAAATGCATCACTTCGCATTTATCTGGGTTGAACTCCATCTGCCATTTCTTTGCCCAAATTTCCAGCCTATCTATATCCTTCTGTAGCTTCTGACAATGTTCCTCACTATCTGCAAGTCCAGCCAATTTCATGTCGTCCGTAAACTTACTGATCACCCCAGTTACACCTTCTTCCAGATCGTTTATATAAATCACAAACAGCAGAGGTCCCACTACAGAGCCCTGCGGAACACCACTAGTCATGATGTGGAGATGCCGGCGTTGGACTGGGGTAAGCACAGTAAGAAGTCTCACAACACCAGGTTAAAGTCCAACAGGTTTATTTGGTAGCAAATACCATAAGCTTTCGGAGCGCTGCCCCTTCGTCAGATGGAGTGAAAATCTGTTCTCCAACAGTGCACAGAGACACAACATCAAGTTACAGAATACTAATTAGAATGCAAATCTCTACAGCCAGCCAGGTCTTAAAGGTACAGATAATGTGGGTGGAGGGAACATTAAACACAGGTTAAAGATATGTGTATTGTCTCCAGACAGAACAGCTAGTGAGATTCTGCAAGATTGTCACATTATCAGTAACCCCCACAGCTTGCCTCCTGATCTTGCAGAATCTTACAAGCTGTTCTGTCTGGAGACAATACACATCTCTTTAACCTGTGTTGAATGCTCCCTCCACCCATATTATCTGTACCTTTAAGACCTGGCTGGCTGTAGAGATTTGCATTCTAATTAGTATTCTGTAACTTGATGTTGTGTCTCAGTGCACTGTTGGAGAACAGATTTTCACTCCATCTGACGAAGGAGCAGCGCTCCTAAAGCTTATGGTATTTGCTACCAAATAAACCTGTTGGACTTTAACCTGGTGTTGTGAGACTTCTTACTGTGAACACCACTAGTCACAGGCCTCCAGCCTTTTGAAATTATTCACCCTCTCCACTTCCTCCAAACCCATGGGCAGTAACTTGCAGCTCAGTAGCTCACTGTGGAGAAAGGGCTTTCCCCAAATCCCTCCTGTTATAATTTGCCCAAAGCCTTAAATCTGCTTCCCCAGCCCCTTGTACCATCATCAGCCAATGGCAACAGCTTCGAGAGCAATGGGGACAACATCTCTGTAATTTGAATGGCCCCCTCCTGTTCCTGTTTTCTGGGTCTAACTGAACTCCCTCATCCCTGGAACCATTTTTGTAAATATTCCCTGCAGCCTTTCTTAAGCTTTTGTATCCGTGTAAGAGAGCGGTGCTCAGTATTGGTCACAATAGACCTGATGGTGCTGAACAAGTGTTTGATAAAGTTTAGGTTGCAGACACAGTGGAACAACAGCAACTTCCCTTTGTTTAAAAGATATATCTGGGTCATTATCACATTGCTGGCTGTGGGATCTTGCTATGCAAAAATCAGTTGCTGCAACAGTCACTGCTATTAACATGTATTAATTGTCTTTAAAGTACTTTGGGACACCCTGCTATTGTAAAAGGTGCTATACAAATGCAGATCTTCGATATTGTGCTACTGGAGAATTGTCCCCTGCCACAAGAGGGCCCTAGAGAGCTTTGCAAGTGACCCAAATCTGAGCACAGTGTAAAGTGTCTCCAATTCCTTTTGCAGAGATTATCGTCTCTCTGGAGGGCAAGTGAGGTTCGTATGTTAATAGTTAGCACTGCTGCCTCTCAGCGCCAGGGACCCAGGTTCAATTCCCGGCTTGGGTCACTGTCTGTGTGGAGTTTGCACATTCTCTCCGTGTCTGCGTGGGTTTCTTCCGGGTGCTCCGGTTTCCTCCCACAGTCCAAAGATGTGTGGGTTGGGTGGATTGGCCGTGCTAAATTGCTCCTTAATGTCAGGGGGACTGGCTAGGGTAAATGCATAGGGTTATGGGGATACAGCCTGGGTGGGATTATGGTCGGTGCAGACTCGATGGGCCAAATGGCCTCCTTCTGCACTGTAGGATTCGATGAATTCAAAGAACAGGAACCTTGTACCTATTAAAATGTTCAGTTATTAACGATTCTCTAAAACGGAAGGAAATGCTTTGAGCAGAGATTTCAGACGGGCAATGTCAACACTGACCCACCGTTCGCTTTTAAGCTAAATAGCTCAATGTTTTAAAAATATTTGTTCGTGGGCTAGGCCAGCATTCATTGTCCATCCCGAACTTCCCTTGAGAAAGTAGCTTTTTTGAACTGCTGCAGTCCCTGAGGTGTAGGTACACCCACAGTGCTGTTAGGGAGGGAGATTCAGGGTTCTGACCCAGCGACAGTGAAGGAACGGTGATATATTTCCACATCATGATGGTGTGCGGCTTGGAGGGGAACCTACAGGTGATGTTCACAATGTGTCTGCTGTCCTTTTCCTCTGGGTAGCAGAATCATAAAATCCCTATGGTGCAGATGGAGGCCGTTCGGCCCATCGAGCCCGCGCCGACACCAATCCCACCCAGGCCCTGTAACCCCGTGTATTTATTATTCTAGTCCCCCTGACACTTAGATCATAGAACTGTACAGCACAGAACAGGCCCTTCGGTCCACGATGTTTTGCCGAGCTTTATCTGAAACCAAGATCAAGCTATCCCACTTCCTATCATCCTGGTGTGCTCCATGTGCCTATCCAATAACCGCTTAAATGTTCCTAAAGTGTCTGACTCCACTATCACTGCAGGCAGTCCATTCCACACCCCAACCACTCTCTGCGTAAAGAACCAAGCTCTGATATCCTTCCTATATCTCCCACCACAAACCCTATAGTTATGCCCCCTTGTAATAGCTCCATCCACCCGAGGAAATAGTCTTTGAACGTTCACTCTATCTATCCCCTTCATCATTTTATAAACCTCTATTAAGTCTCCCCTCAGCCTCCTCCGCTCCAGAGAGAACAGCCCTAGCTCCCTCAACCTTTCCTCATAAGACCTACCCTCCAAACCAGGCAGCATCCTGGTAAATCTCCTCTGCACTCTTTCCAGCACTTCCACATCCTTCTTATAGTGAGGTGACCAGAACTGCACACAATATTCCAAATGTGGTCTCACCAAGGTCCTGTACAGTTGCAGCATAACCCCACGGCTCTTAAACTCCAACCCCCTGTTAATAAAAGCTAACACACTATAGGCCTTCTTCACAGCTCTATCCACTTGAGTGGCAACCTTTAGAGATCTGTGGATATGGACCCCAAGATCTCTCTGTTCCTCCATAGTCTTCAGAACCCTACCTTTGACCCTGTAATCCACATTTAAATTAGTCCTACCAAAATGAATCACCTCATATCAGAGTTAAACTCCATTTGCCATTTTTCAGCCCAGCTTTGCATCCTATCTATGTCTCTTTGCAGCCTACAACAGCCCTCCACCCCATCCACTACTCCACCAATCTTGGTGTCATCAGCAAATTTACTGATCCACCCTTCAGCCCCCTCCTCTAAGTCATTAATAAAAATCACAAAGAGCAGAGGACCAAGCACTGATCCCTGTGGCACTCCGCTAGCAACCTGCCTCCAATCCGAAAATTTTCCATCCACCACCACCCTCTGTCTTCGATCAGACAGCCAGTTACCTATCCAATCGGCCAACTTTCCCTCTATCCCACACCTCCTCACTTTCATCATAAGCCGACCATGGGGGACCTTATCAAACGCCTTACTAAAATCCATGTATATAACATCAACTGCCCTACCTTCATCAACACACTTAGTTACCTCCTCAAAAAATTAAATCAAATTTGTGAGGCACGACGTGCCCTTCACGAATCCGTGCTGACTATCCCGGATTAATCCGCATCTTTCTAAATGGTCGTAAATCCCATCCCTAAGGACCTTTTCCATCAATTTACCAACCACCGAAGTAAGACTAACCGGTCTATAATTACCAGGGTCATTTCTATTCCCTTTCTTAAACAGAGGAACAACATTCGCCATTCTCCAGTCCTCTGGCACCATCCCCGTGGACAGTGAGGACCCGAAGATCAAAGCCAAAGGCTCTGCAATCTCATCCCATGCCTCCCAAAGAGTCCTAGGATACATTTCATCAGGCCCAGGAGACTTATCGACCTTCAGTTTATTCAAAACTGCCAGGACATCCTCCCTCCGAACATCTATTTCCTCCAGCCTATTAGCCTGTAACACCTTCCCTTCCTCAAAAACTTAGGGGCAATTTAGCATAGCGGATCCATCTAACCTGCACATCTTTCAGACTGTGGGAGAAAACCGGAGCACCCAGAGGAAACCCACGCGGACACAGGGCGAACATGCAAACTCCACACAGACAGTGACCCTAGGCCATTGACATCTTCCTGGCGCTGTGAGACAGCAGTGCTAACCACTTAGCCACTGTGCCGCTCCTTGCAGTGGTAATGGGTTTGAAAGATGCTGTTGAATGAGCCTTGGTGAGTTGCTGCAGTGCATTTTTAAAGGGTACACACGGCTGCCGCTGTGCATTGGTGGTGGAGGGAGTGGATGTTGAAGGTGGTGGATGGGGTGCCAAGTAAGTAGGCTGCTTTGCCTTGGACGGTGTTGAGCTTCTTGCGTGTTGTTGGAGTTGCACTCTCCAGGCAAGTGGAGTACACTCCTAACTTGTGCCTTGTAGATGGTGGACAGGCTTTGGGGAGTCAGGAGGTGAGTTACTCGCTGCAGGATTCCCAGCCTCTGACTTGTATTTATATAACTGGTCAAGTTCAGTTTCTGGTCAATGATAACTCCCAGGATGTTGTTACTGGGGGATTCAGTGATGGGAATGCCATTGATTGTCCAGGGGTGATGGTTAGATCCTCTCTTGTTGGAGACGGTCATTGCCTGGCACTTGTGTGGCGCGAATGTTATTTGCCACTTATCAGCCGAAGCCAGGATATTGTCCAGGTTTTGCTGCATTTGGACATGGACTGCTTCAGTATCTGAGGAGTTGCGAATGGTGCTGAACATTGTGCAATCATCAGTGAACATCCCCACCTCTGACCTTTTGATGGAAGAAGAGTCATTGATGAAGCAGCTGAAGATGGTTGGGTCGAGGACTCTCCCCTGAGGGACTCCTGCAGTGATGTCCTGGAGCTGAGATGATTGACCTCCAACCACCACAATCAGCTTCCTCTGTGCCGGGTCTGACTCCAACCAATGGAGAGTTTTCCCCCGATTCCCATTGACTCCAGTTTTGCTCGGGCTTTTTGATGCCACACTTGGTCAGATGCTGCCTTGATGTTGAGGGCAGTCACTCTCACCTCATCTCTTTTGCCCATGTTTGAACCAAGTCTGTAATGAGTCAGGAGCTGAGTGATCCTGGTAGAACCCAAACGGAGCGTCAGTGAGTAGATTATTGCTCCATTATTATACAATGAATGGTATGATGCTGGGAGTACAGAGGGACCTTACGATGCATGTCCATAGATCCCTGATGGCAGCAGGACAGGTAGACAAGGCAGTTATGAAGGCATATGGGTTACTTCCCTTTATTAGCCAAGGCATTGAATATAAGAGCAGGGAGGTTATGATGGAGCTGGATAAACCACTCACAGCTAGAGTACTGTGTGCAGTTCTGGTCACCACACTAGGAAGGGTGTGATTGCAGTAGGGAGGGTGCAGAGGAGATTCACCAGGATGCTGCCTGGGATGGAGCGTTTCAGCAAAGAAGAGAGACTGTTTGGCTGGGATTGTTTTCCTAAGAGCAGAGAAGGCTGAGGGAGGACCCAATCAAGGTGTACAAAATTATGAGGGATGTAGGTTTAGAGTTAATGCAAGCCTTACTTGTGACTAATAAATAAACTTTAAAACTTTAGCTAGGAAGGAACTTTGCCACTTAGTAAAGAGGTCAATAACCAGGGAGTGGAGATTTAAGGTAAGGGGCAGGAGATTTAAAGGGGATTTGAGGAAAAACCTTTTCACCCAGAGGGCGATGGAATCTGGAACTCGCTGCCTGAAAGGGGGGTGGAGGCGGGAACCTTCACAACATTTAAGAAGCATTAAGATGAGCACACGGCTACGGACCAAGTGCTGGAAAATAGGATTAGAATAGACAGGTGCTTGATGGCAGGTACCGACACGTTTCTGTGCTGATAAACTCTATGAATAAGTGCCACTTGATAGCGCCTTCCATAATTTTGTTGATGATCGAGAACAGACTGGGGCGGCAGTTGGCCGGGTTAGATTCGTCCTGCTTTTTGTGTACAGATATACCTGGGCAGTTTTCCACATTGCCGGGTAGATACCAGTGCTGTAGCTGTACTGGAACAGCTTGGCCAGGGGCACTAGTTCTATTGTTGGGATGTTACCATGGCCCATTGCCTTTGCAGTATCCAGTACCTTCAACCGTTTCTTGATATCACATGTAGTGAATTGAATTGGCTGAAGACTGGCATCTGTGATGCTGGGGACCTCAGGAGGAGGCCGAGATGGATCATCCACTCGGCAGTTCTGGCTGAAGATTGCTGCGAATTCTTCAGCCTTATCTTTTGCTCAATGTGCTGGGCTCCTCTATCATTGAGGATGGGGATATTAATGGAACTTCCTCCTCCATTAAGCTACTTAATTGTTCATTACCATTCATGACTGTATTTGGCAGGACCGCAGAGCTTGGATCTAATCTGTTGGTTGTGGAATCACTTAGTTCTGTCTTGCTGCGTATGCTGTTTGTTATGCAAGTAGTCCTGTTTGGTAGCTTCACCAGGTTGACACCTCATTTTTCGGTCTGCCTGGTGCTGTTCCTGGCGCGTCCTCCTGAACTCTACATTGAACCAGGGTTGATCCCCTGGCTTGCTGGTAATGGGAAAGTGGGGGATACGCCGGGCCATGAGGTTACAGATTGTGCTGGAGTACAATTCTGCTGCTGCTGATGGCCCCACAGTGCCTCATGGATGTTTGGAGTCTATCCCATTTAGCACGGTGGCAGGGACACACAACATGATGGAGGGTATCCTCAATGTGAAGACGGGACTTTGTCTCCACAAGGACTGTGCGGTGGTCACTCTTACCGATACTGCCATGGACAGGCAGGAGACAAGAGAAATTCGCAGTAAATTTGCAGTTGTTGAAATATCATTTAAATTAGATTTAAAATGATATCCCCCCCCTCTCTCACGTCCTGTAGCCAATCCAATCCATGAGTTCCATGCACCTTGTATCATTGCTCAGACCAGGAACCCCACTCCATTAAATGGAAGCCACCCCTCATCACTCGGTCACTTCCCACTGCTCTTGCTGTTCACCATGGACAGTGTCTAACAGCAAGAGGTTATAATCAGTTATATTGTAATATAATTCGTAAAGAGTTAGCGATTAATTCATAGAATCATAGAATCCCTACAGTACAGAAGGAGGCCATTTGGCCCATCGAGTCTGTACCGACCACAATCCCACCAGGTCCTATTTCCATAACCCTACACATTTACCCTGCTAATCCCCCTGACACTAAGGGGCAATTTAGCATGGCCAATCAGCCTAACCCGCACATCTTTGGACTGTGGGAGGAACCTCACACAGATGGGAGAAAGTGCAAACTCCACACAGACAGTGACCGAGGCCAGAATTGAACCTGGGTCCCTGGTGCTGTGAGGCAGCAGTGCTAGCCACTGTGCCACCCCGTTATGTGAATATAAATCCTGAGTTGCTGCATTCACTGTCTGCGGTTATGTGCCAAGTAACAATGCATCAGTCTGTCAGCCCACCAGCCTGGGTGAAAGCAGCAAGGGATCCACTTGATACAGCGCCAACATTGTGCGTTTAAACTGTGATTATTTCTAACCTCCTGGAAGCAGCAGGTGTAATACATGAGCCCACCCCGACACCCCCTGTACTGACCCTGCGACCCAGCCTCCGTGTCTGGATTTGCCCCTTTCACTCTCTGGCTGTGGCAGTGAGTGAGGATTCACTGGAAGCTGTCAATCCCAGAGAAGGCTTCTCCGGAGCCTTCAACATGTCATTGATGAAGATGAACATCTTGCCAAGGCCATCCCCACACCCCCACTTCTTGCCTTCAAACAACCGCACAACCTCAAACAGACCATTGTCCGCAGCAAACTATCCAGCCTTCAGGAGAACAGTGACCATGACACCACACAACCCTGCCACAGCAACCTCTGCAAGACGTGCCAGATCATCGACATGGATGCCATCATCTCACGTGAGGACACCATCCACCAGGTACACGGTGCATATTCTTGCAACTCGGCTTGTAGAAGGCAGAGAGTGGTTGTAGATGGGTCTTTTTCTGAATGGAGGTCAGTCACCAGTGGAGTGCCCCAGGGATCTGTTCTGGGACCCTTGCTGTTTGTCATTTTCATAAATGACCTGGATGAGGAAGTAGAGGGATGGGTTGGTAAGTTTTCCGACGACACGAAAGTTGGTGGTGTTGTGGATAGTTTGGAGGGATGTCAGAAGCTGCAGCGTGACATAGATAGGATGCAAGACTGGGCGGAGAAGTGGCAGATGGACTTCAACCTGGATAAATGTGTAGTGGTACATTTTGGCAGGTCAAATGGGATGAAGGAGTATAATATCAAGAGTAAGACTCTTAGCAGTGTAGAGGATCAGAAGGACCTTGGAGTCCAGGTCCATAGGACTCTTAAATCGGCCCCGCAGGTGGAGAAGGTGGTTAAGAAGCGTATGGTGTGCTGGCCTTCATCAATCGAGGGATTGAGTTTAGGAGTCGGGAGATAATGAAGCAGCTTTATAAGACCCTCGTCAGACCCCACTTAGAGTACTGTGCTCAGTTCTGGTCGCCTCATTACAGGAAGGATGTAGAAATTATTGAAAGGGTGCAGAGAAGATTTAAGGATGTTGCCTGGATTGGGTGGCATGCCTTACGAAGATAGGTTGAGGGAGCTCAGTCTTTTCTCCTTGGAGAGACGAAGGATGAGAGGTGACCTGATAGAGGTGTACAAGATGTTGAGAGGTATAGATCGGGTGGATTCTCAGGGGCTTTTTCCCAGGGCTGAAATGGCTGCTACGAGAGGACACAGGTTTAAGGTGCTGGGGAGTAGGTACAGAGGAGATGTCAGGGGTATGTTTTTCACTCAGAGGGTGGTGGGTGAGTGGAATCGGCTGCCGTCAATGGTGGGTGGTGGAGGCAAACTCAATAGGGTCTTTTAAGAGACTTCTGGATAAGTACATGGGACTTAATAGGATTGAGGGTTATAGGTAAGCCTATATATAAGCCTAGGTAGGTAGGGACATGACCGGCGCAACTTGTGGGCTGAAGGGCCTGTTTGTGCTGTAGTCTTTCTATGTTCTATGTTCTAACTCGGCCAACATTGTCTACCTGATACGCTGCAGGAAAGGACGTCCCGAGGCATGGTACATTGGGGAGACCATGCAGACGCTATGACAATGGATGAATGAACACCGCTCGACAATCACCAGGCAAGACTGTTCTCTTCCTGTTGGGGAACACTTCAGCGGTCACGGGCATTCGGCCCCTGATCTTCGGGTAAGCGTTCTCCAAGTCGGCCTTCACGACACACGACAGCGCAGAGTCGCTGAGCAGAGACTGATAGCCAAGTTCCGCACACATGAGGACGGCCTCAACTGGGATCTTGGGTTCATGTCACACTATCTGTAACCTCCACGACTTGTCTGGGCTTGCAAAATCTCACTAACTGTCCTGTCTGGAGACAATACACATCTCTTTGACCTGTGCTTAACTCTCTCCACTCACATTGTACCTTTAAGACTTGATTACCTGTAAAGACTCGCATTCCAACCATTATTTTGTAAATTGAGTTTGTGTCTTTATACGCCCTGTTTGTGAACTGAAATCCCACTCACCTGACGAAGGGGCAGCGCTCCAAAAACTAGTCGCTTTTGCTACCAAATGAACCTGTTGGACTTTAACCTGGTGTTGTGAGACTTCTTACTGTGTTCACCCCAGTCCAACGCCGGCATCTCCACATCATGAATCCCAGAGAGAGCACAGGGACTGTGGACTATGTTTGCAGTTAAACCCAGATCCACGCATTCTGATTCGTTACCTGAAGGGATTTTGTTGTGTGGCAACTAGGGGATTTTCACAGTAACTTCATTGCAGTGTTAATGTAAGCCGACTTGTGACCCTAATAAATATACTATAAAGCATGGGAGGCATCAGAGCTGATTCTAGCCCTTCCCCTACACCGTGCCACTCCATTCCGTGCAGCTTTGGAGTAACGGCTCTCTGGAATCCTGCAGCATCCACGGCAACAGCTCCGACCTCTTCCCTCAAAGATGAAATAATCTGAGCTGACCAGACAGAGACAGAGCTGCTGTGGCTGTCCCAGAACGCTCACTCTGTCTGTCTCACTCCCTGAACAAGCTCCAATAAAGCACCATTAACCAGCACTATTCACACGGATAAAAACTTGCCTTGATCCCCCCCCACCAACAGCAATTTCTGCGTTTCAATAGCCTTTGTGCGGTTCAGCCAATCAGAGGCATAGCTGATCAACTGTGGAGGGCATCACAGTCCAATCAAGCTGGCAACAAATGGTTGGCCAATAGTCAGTGTGAGTCAATGAGTGGGCAATGGTGCGTGTGGGTCAGTGAGTGGGCGAGGGTCTGTGTGGGTCAGTGAGTGGCGAGGGTCTGTGTGGGTCAGTGAATGGGCGAGGGTCAGTGAGTGGGCGATGGTCTGTGTGGGTCAGTGAGTGGTGAGGGTCAGCGAGTGGGCGATGGTCTGTGTGGGTCAGTGAGTGGGCGAGGGTCCGTGTGTGTCAGTGAGTGGGCGATGGTCTGTGTGGGTCAGTGAGTGGCGAGGGTCAGCGAGTGGGCGATGGTGCGTGTTGGTCAGTGAGTGGACAATGGTCCATGTGTGTCAGTGAGTGGGCGATGGTCTGTGTGGGTCAGTGTGGGGGTAATGGTCAGTGAGTGGGTGAGGGTCAGTGAGTGGGCGATGGTCTGTGTGGGTCAGTGTGTGGGTAATGGTCAGTGAGTGGGTGAGGGTCAGTGAGTGGGCGATGGTCTGTGTGGGTCAGTGTGTGGGTAATGGTCAGTGAGTGGGTGATGGTCCGTGTGGGTCAGTGAGTGGGCGATGGTCAATGAGTGGGTGAGGGTCAGTGACTGGGCGATGGTCAGTGAGTGGGTGAGAGTCAATGAGTGGGCGATGGTCCATGTTAGTCAGTGAGGGTCAGTGAGTGGCGATGGTCAGTGTGGGTCAGTGAGTAGGCGAGGGTCCGTGAGGGTCAGTGACTGGGCGATGGTCAGTGTGGGTCAGTGAGTGGGCGAGGGTCAGTGACTGGGCGATGGTCAGTGAGTGGGTGAGAGTCAATGAGTGGGCGATGGTCCATGTTAGTCAGTGAGGGTCAGTGAGTGGGCGAGGGTCAGTGTGGGTCAGTGAGTGGGCGATGGTCTGTGTGGGTCAATGAGTGGGTGAGAGTCAATGAGTGGGCGATGGTCCATATTAGTCAGTGTGGGTCAGTGAGTGGGCGATGGTCAGTGAGTGGGTGAGAGTCAATGAGTGGGCGATGGTCCATATTAGTCAGTGAGGGTCAGTGACTGGGCGATGGTCAGTGTGGGTCAATGAATGGGTGATGATCAGTGTGGGTCAGTGAGTGGGCGAGGGTCAGTGAGTGGGCGAGGGTCAGTGAGTGGGCAAGGGTCCGTGAGGGTCAGTGAGTGGGTGATGGTCCATGAGGGTCAGTGAGTGGGTGATGGTCAGTGAGTGGGCGATGGTCAGTGAGTGGGCGATGGTCAGTGAGTGGGTGATGGTCCGTGAGGGTCAGTGAGTGGGTGATGGTCAGTGAGTGGGCGATGGTCAGTGTGGGTAAGCGAGTGGCTGATGGTCAGTAAGGATCAGTGAATGGGCAATGGTGCATGTGGGTCAGTGAGTGGGTGAAGGTCAGTGAGAGTCAGTGAGTGGGCAACGGTGCTTGTGGGTCAGTGGGTGGGTGATGGCCAGTGGGTGGGTGAAGGTCAGTGAGGGTCAGTGAGTGGGCAATGGTGCGTGTGGGTCAGTGAGTGGGTGATGGTCAGTGTGGGTCAACCACCACACCCATCTCCCTTTGTGCCGGGTACGACTCCAACCAGTGGAGAGTTTCCCCCGATTCCCATTGACCCCAGGTTTGCCAGGACTCCTTGATGCCACACTCAGTCGAATGCTGCCTTGACGTCACGGGCACTTACTCTCGCCTCACTAACGATGATTGGGATTCACTTCCGCATCAAGATGAAAGTGTCGCTGTGCTGAAACTGATTATAAAGACACAAACTCAATTTACAAAATAATGGTTGGAATGCGAGTCTTTACAGGTAATCAAGTCTTAGAGGTACAGACAATGTGAGTGGAGAGAGGGTTAAGCACAGGTTAAAGAGGTGTGCATTGTCTCCAGCCAGGACAGTTAGTGAGATTTTGCAAGCCCAGACGGACAGACAGACACTGCAGCAACAAGCAGAGTTTAACACTGAACCTGTCCCAGGCTCTGGGGCCACAGAGCAATTGGCATTTCATGGGCAGACGGTTATCTGTCCAATAAGGAATGTGTGGGATAATGATGGCAGCAAACTCTGAAGCATCTGGATTGCAGCAATAATGGAATCTGTGCGAGTGTCACTTGTTGTCACGTTGATGGAAGTGGCAGTATTTGTTGTTTGAACGCACAGAGCAGCTCCTGGACACAGCAACATCAGACAAGCCTCTGTCACTGCTCAGCACAGAGCCTCTGCACTGGGGCTGTTTGGAGATGGAGAATCACATTAACCCAGAAGGGTAAACCTGTCAACTCCATTAACATTGAGCATGTTTGCAGAGAAAATGTTGTCAGTCGTGAAATTGTGATGCATCTGGCTCCATTCCCAAAACCTCCAGACTGTTCTTAACGGGGAAAGATACAGATAAATGAAGCAATTCCTGATCCGGGGGGAGGGAGGGGGTGGGGGGGGGGGGGGGGGAGGGAGAGGGGGGGGCTACGGGACGGGGGGGGGGGGGAGGGAGAGGGGGGGGCTACGGGACGGGGGGGGGGGCTGCAGGGGAGTGGAGGGGGAGGGAAGGGGGGCTGCGGGGGAGTGGAGGGGGGAGGGAGAGGGGGGCTACGGGGAGGGGGTTGGGGGAGAGGCAGGAGTTGGGGGACAGGTTGTGGGGGAGTGGACAGGGAGAGGTTGGGGGTGGGGCTGCAGGGGACTGGAGGGGTGGGGGTGG
Organism: Mustelus asterias; assembly: GCF_964213995.1. Lineage (NCBI taxonomy): Eukaryota > Metazoa > Chordata > Chondrichthyes > Carcharhiniformes > Triakidae > Mustelus > Mustelus asterias. Next base: position 15,574 of record NW_027592643.1, on the reverse strand, counting down.
GGCCATGGTGGAGGGGGCAGGGGTTGGGGGAGGGGCCTTGGGGGAGTCGAGGGGGAGGGGTCATGAGGGAGGGGGCAGGGATTGGGGGAGGGGTGACAGGGGCTGGGGGAGCAGTGAGGGGTGGGGTGCAGCTATCAACATGAGGACAGGTGTCAGATTCCTGCCATTCCCCGTGTTCAGTTAGCCAATGCTGTTGCCCTGACTGAGCTGCACACTCTCGCAGTGCAGTATAACTCTCATCCTCAGCTCAGCAAATTACAAAATACATTTGAAAAACAGGAAACTGAGTCTGTGTATTTTGGTCCTGCTCCAGTTTTTAAATGTTTAATCTTTCTAGTATTGAGAAATGTTTGTTCAAAGTGTTTACCAACCTGGTTTCTGCAATGTCATTCCCGAACTTGCACAGGAATTTCTGGGATCCTGGGAAAACATGCTGAGCGGCAGAATTGTCCCGTTTTGAGAGAACAGGGTTCATTTCCCCAGATTTCAGACTTGAGTCTGTAGATTCCCTGACAATTCTGCACAAGTGTCAGAGTTGTGGTTGCACAGATTCCAACAATCACAATCACAGCATTTCACCTCACTGCAGTTCCTGAAATGGAGTTATCAAATAAACCAATATCGGTGTACCACAGGGATCAGTGCTGGGTCCTCTGCTATTTGTGATTTTTATCAATGACTTGGAGGAGGGGGCTGAAGTATGGGGTCAGTAAATTTTCTGATGACACCAAGATTGGTGGAGTAGTGGATGAGGTGGAGGGCTGTTGTAGGCTGCAAAGAGACATTGATAGGATGCAGAGCTGGGCCGAAAAATGGCAGATGAAGTTTAACCCTGATAAGTGCGAGGTGATTCATTTTGGTAGGACAAATTTGAATGCGGATTACAGGATCAACGGCAGGGTTCTGAGGAGTGTGGAGGAACAGAGAGATCTTGGGGTTCATATCCACTGATCTCTGAAGGCTGCCATTCAAGTGGATAGAGCCGTGAAGAAGGTCTATAGTGTGTTAGCGTTTATTAACAGGGGGTTTGAGTTTAAGAGCCGTGGGGTTATGCTGCAACTGTACAGGACCTTGGTGAGACCACATTTGGAATATTATGTGCAGTTCTGGTCACCTCACTATAAGAAGGATGTGGAAGCATTGGAGAGAGTGCAGAGGAGATTTAAAGAACAAAGAACAATACAACACAGGAACAGGCCCTTCGGCCCTCCAAGCCCGCGCCGCTCCCTGGTCCAAACTAGACCATTCTTTTGTATCCCTCCATCCCCACTCTGTTCATGTGGCTATCTAGATAAGTCTTAAATGTTCCCAGTGTGTCCGCCTCCACCACCTTGCCCGGCAGCGCATTCCAGGCCCCCACCACCCTCTGTGTAAAATACGTCCTTCTGATATCCATGTTAAACCTCCCCCGCCTCACCTTGAACCTATGACCCCTCGTGAACATCACCACTGACCTGAGAAAAAGCTTCCCACCGTTCACCCTATCTATGCCTTTCATAATTTTATACACCTCTATTAGGTCACCCCTCATCCTCCGTCTTTCCAGTGAGAACAACCCCAGTTTACCCAATCTCTCCTCATAACTAAGCCCTTCCATACCAGGCAACATCCTGGTAAACCTCCTCTGCACTCTCTCTAAAGCCTCCACGTCCTTCTGGTAGTGTGGCGACCAGAACTGGGCGCAGTATTCCAAATGCGGCCGAACCAACGTTCTATACATCTGCAACATCAGACCCCAACTTTTATACTCTATGCCCCGTCCTATAAAGGCAAGCATGCCATAAGCCTTATTCACCACCTTCTCCACCTGTGACATCACCTTCAAGGATCTGGATGGTGGGAGATATAGGAGGGATGTCCGAGGTAGGTTCTTTACGCAGAGAGTGGTTGGGGTGTGGAATGGACTGCCTGCTGTGATAGTGGAATCGGACACTTTAGGAACATTTAAGCGGTTATTGGATAGGCACATGGAGCACACTAGAATGATAGGGAGTGGGATAGCTTGATCTTGGTTTCGGACAAAGCTCGGCACAACATCGAAGGCTGAAGGGCCTGTACTGTGCTGTACTGTTCTATGTTCTATCCTATAGGTGGCTATCCAGAACTTTCACTCGCAAACCTTTCAGAATCGCACTGACAGATCTGTAATTATTGTAAACAGTGATTTTAAAACGGGAGTGGGGTGAGAAATGGCAAATTGTTGCACGCGAGGGATTGAAAGTAGTTTGTTCAGCAAGAGGGAGAGAATCCATGAGGAGAGACTGAAAGGTCAGCAACAGCAGTCAAGATAATTACACTAATGAGGCTATTTATAGGTGATTTGATGCCTTAGGAGGTGAGATAGAGACAAAAAAATCTGGGCCCACATGATCTTGTAATTACAGTTCTCGTTACATCCTGACACTGCAGTTAATAATTGAACAGAATGAAAAAAATACACAGTGGGAGGATTTCTATCCAGATCCTAAACCTCTTCAGAATAACAACCCTGTCACCACTTCAACTCCACAAACCCTGGGATGTGTCTGCCAGAGACTCTCTAATATTCACCAAGCTTCTAACAGGTACCTCACACAAATCTCTGCAGGAATAATTAACCCCTCAATGCCTCGACTCTGAACCATGAGTTCATGTTAAATACCGAGGAATTCTGGGTCAGGGAAATTACTTCCACTCTTTGGCCAAGAAGGGCCAAAAGGCCTGTTTCTGTGCTGTAATTGTTCTATGGTTCTTCAGAACGTCCTAGCATTTCACAAATGTTTGAAGTCTCGCCATTATTTTGAGGAAATTGCAGCAATCAGTTTGTGCACAGCAAGATCCCACAAAGAACAATGTGATAAATGACCAGGTAATCTGTTTGTGATATCGGTTTCGTTTACAGCATTTCCATTCAGCACAAATGGAGACCATTCCGCCCGCTTTGTCAGCGATGGCTCTCTGAACGAGTAACTCACCTTGTGCCACCTCCCCGTCACCCTGCTCGTTCCTCCTTTCCAGATAATCCAATTCCTTTTTAAGAGCCTTGATTGAACCTGCCTCCAGCACATTCTCAGACAGTGCATTCCAGATCCCAACCACTCACCGAGAAAATGTTTCTCCTCATGTCTCCAATGTTTCTTTTGCCAATGACCTCAAGATTTCTCGAGTTCTTGAGTGGGTTTGTTCGTGACTATCTTATATTTAAGCGGAGGCAATCCCTGCCTTGTTTTGAGTGCTGCAAAGCCTTCAGCGTTAGATATCACACGGCCGCAATGTCTGTGGCAACGGAGGGAAGGGAGAAGCTTTAACTGGGATCAGTGTCACTGAGCGGAAACAAAGCAGGGGACTGGGGACTGCCCACTGCTCGACAGTTTCTGTGATTCCCCTCACAGTTGCATAGCCCTGCCAACCTCTACTCTCCAGTTTGATGGAGAAAGTACTGTTTTGGCAGGAGAGAGGAACCTCCTATCAGAGGGACAGAATCCCTAGAGCCAGGAGACAGAGAGAGTAAATTATATTTAAAAATTAATTCTCTGGATGTGGGCGTCGCTGGCTAGGCCAGCATTTATTGCCCATCCCTAATTGCCCTTGAGAAGGTGGTGGTGAGCTGCCTTCTTGAACCGCTGCAGTCCCTGAAGTGTAGGTAAACCCAGAGTGCTGTTAGGGAGCGAGTTCCAGGATTTTGACCCAGCGATGGTGTCACACTGGGGGCTGAGAATATCTATCATTTCTCACCAGCGAGGAATGTTAAGACGATAATCGACCAATTAATGAATGTTCACTGGTAAAGGGAAAATATAGAGGATGCTGGAAATCTGACTGGAAATTCTAAGCAGGTCAGGCAACATCTCAGGAGAGGAAGAATTAACATTTCGGGTGAATAACCTTTCATCAGAATTAAACCAACATCTCACCTTAAACTACAAATCACAAAATCTGACAGGATTATTGAGCGCGGGAGGCCTGGGAAGATTGGCAGAGTTTGTGAATGTCAGAATTGATGAACATTCATCAAGCCCAAACGTTAACTCTTGTTTCTCTCTCCACAGATGCTGCCTGACCTGCTGAATATTTCCAGCACTTTGTCTGATCTCTAACTCCTGGCTTGTGTTTCTGTCACTTCACTCAAGGTAGTTCCAAAAACACCTTCACTAGGAAGACCTTAGGGGATTAGAGCGGCAGCGAAGCCAAAACCCCAGAAATTGCTGTTGCCAAGGAAACCGAATCTCTGACTGAGGATCACTGGAACAGTTCGGCCCACGCAGAATTATTTAGAACATCTTTTCTCCAAAAACATCTATCACATCCCCTTGGTGCCATAACTCTGAGTAATACACACAGTCCAACAGCATCAATCACCAGGAGATGGAGATAAATTGTAGAGTGGGGGGTTTATATTGTAGAGTGGGGATGTTATATTGTAGAGTGGGGTTGTTATATTGTATATACAATAGTTATATTGTAGAGTGAGGGGGTTTATATTGTAGAGTGGGGGTTATATTGTGGAGTGGAGGGGTCATATTGTAGAGTGGGGGCGTGATATTGTAGAGTGGGGGGTTATTATTGTGGAGTGGGGGGGTGATATTGTAGAGTGGGGGGTTATATTGTGGAGTGGGATGGTGATATTGTAGAGTGGGGGGTTATATTGTGGAGTGGGATGGTGATATTGTAGAGTGGGGGGGTGATATTGTAGAGTGGGGGGTTATTATTGTGGAGTGGGGGGGTGATATTGTAGAGTGGGGGGTTATGTTGCACAGTGGGGGTGTTATATTGCACAGTGGGGGTGTTATATTGCACAGTGGGGGTGTTATATTGCACAGTGGGGGTGTTATATTGCACAGTGGGGGTGTTATATTGCACAGTGGGGGTGTTATATTGCACAGTGGGGGTGTTATATTGCACAGTGGGGGTGTTATATTGCACAGTGGGGGTGTTATATTGCACAGTGGGGGTGTTATATTGCACAGTGGGGGTGTTATATTGTAGAGTGGGGGTGATATTGTAGATATTGTAGAACTCCCTCTAATTCACACTGACTCCTATTTACCAGTTTCTCTCCAGGGAAATAATATCGTGTTCCATGGATTTGCCTGTTTGTTACTGTGAATATTGAGTGAATCATTTTTGCAATGAGTCACTGCAGGGAAACTCAGCACCTCCACATTCTGGATTAGAATTCACAGCTTCCCACTGCTCTCTGATAGAGAATCAAAACTGTCCCCAATGCTGTACAATTATCTGAATGCCTTTTAAAAGAAGCATTTAACTAATTAAAGCCAGGATTCAGCACGGTAGCAAGGGCATAATCCACATCTGAAAATCCTCGGCCGAGTCTCCAACAGAGACCCACCTCATCACAATCACACACACACTCGAATACACACACACACTCTCTCAGACACACACAACCACACACACACTCTCAGACACACACAACCACACACACTCGAATACACACACACACACTCTCAGACACACACAACCACACACACACTCGAATACACACACTCTCAGACACACACAACCTCACACACACTCGAATATACACACACACACACTCTCTCAGACACACACAACCACACACACACTCGAATACACACACACACTCTCTCAGACACACTCGAAATCACAGACACAAACACTCTCACAATCACACACACACACTCTCACAATCACACACACACTCGAATACACACTCTCTCAGACACACACAACCACACACACACTCGAATACACACTCTCTCAGACACACACAACCACACACACACTCGAATACACACACACACACACTCTCTCAGACACACTCGAAATCACACAGACACACACAATCACACACACTCTCACAATCACACACACCCACACACTCTCTCAGACACTCAATCACACACTCAGTCTCACAATCACTCAAATACACACACTCTCTCTCAGACACACTCAGACACACACAATCACGCACACACACCCACACACTCGCACACATACTCTAACACACACACTCACACAGCAATAAAGTATAGGCTAATTAGGCTATTAAAATATAACAACATTTATTCCTTTCAGTAAGAAACAGACAATAAAAATCCACTAAAACCTGGATGCCATTTATCTATCCTTCAGAACTCCCTAAATAAGCTCGAGTCTTGTTATTATTTTATTATTTATAAAAACATCAGCAGAGGGACAGGTGATCAAACCTGAAACACGTCCAATCACAGTTGGCAGGATGATCATTCCAAATCAATCACTTGTTATTTTTGTACAGACACAGATTCCATTCCTTTGTTTGAAGTATGGTTTGGATTGGACAGAATAAAGGAAACACTTGTGAAAATCAGAGTCTAAAATATCCTCCCCTGAATTGTCACCAAATTCAAGCCTATCTCCAGCCTTTAATCCTCAGGATTAAAATTTCCTTTGAGTGGCTCGGGGGTAGGGGGGTTGTGTGTGGGGTGGGGGGGTGCAGTTAGGGTCCGGATACTTGCTCATTCCCATGGCAACCAGGTGAATTCCCATTAACTGTTTATCTGGAAACAGCATGAAGTCCGATCCCAAAAACCACCCAAAAATACCCCCTTCCTCCACTCACCCAACCAAACCCCATCTCCTCAAAACCCTCAGTCACAATCGCCCCTCAAATTCTCCCTCCGCGACCCACCTCTCCCCCAGCTCAGTCACCCTCCCATTCCCATTCCCAGCCCAACCCCCTTCCCCACCCCACCCTCTTCTCCCCATCCCACCCCCTCCCCTGCTCAGCCTCCGCCCACCTCCCCCTCGCCTACCATCAGCAGTGAAAACAATCTGTGTGAAGACAGTTTAAATATTCAGTCAGAAGGCTCTCTGACTCTTCAGTACAAGGTGATGCAGCGATCATATGTGGAACATTCCGGATGCCACTCTGTTTCCCCAACCTCCCCCCACCTCGCCCCCGACCTCAGCCTCAGTTATCCATCCCCAATTTGGCCAGTCCCTGTCGGAAGCCATGAAGCTCATCGATTTTCCCATCAAGAACTTCGAGAAATGATGTTAATTCTTTCTTCAGATTTCCTTGTTTATGGCGGCTTTCTTCAATATTTGCCTTTAATGATTTTGCTTTGTCCTCCAGCTCCTTGTTTGTGTCTTCAGCAGCCTGAGAACAGACAGAGTATAGTCAGAGAGGGAGAGACAGTGCCGAGGGAGATGGACACAGGCTCTGCTTATCCCAGTATCTGGAGCTTGTCTCATTGTGCTGGTCTCTGAATACTGGTATCCCACGGAAACGGTTCAGACTGTGAGAAAGGGTCTCAGATCATTGTCTTGACAAAACATCTCAGATTAATCACAGGAGAATTGAAAACTAATTCACCTTCAGGATTTGTTTACTGACTCAGTCAGCTTTGTCCCATGTGATTCAAAGATTCACTGTGTTCATCATTACCTCGAACACACGATCGTCCAGGGAGAGGAATCCATCTGAGACTAACACCGAAACCAGAATAGCCAGGCCGAATGTAAACAAGTGCCATATGAGGGGCACAAACAGACAGCTCGGCCTAAAGACTCACTTCCAAGCAGAGCAGAAGAGAAAGAGTGAGTGTATGAGAGAGAGAGAGAGAGAGAGAGACACTTCAAGAGAATGAGAGACACACAGCGACAGAGAACCCTTGGAGTGCGTCATCATGTTGCCTGTTACAGACACCAGTCCAGGGACCCGGTGGGACCTGACCTAGAATCATAGAATCCCTACAGTGCAGGAGGAGGTAATTTGGTCCATCAAACCTGCACTGACTCTCCAACAGAGCATCTTACCTAGACCCATGCCCTACCCTATCCCCGTAACCCCATGCATTTACCCTGTTAATCTCCCTAATCTACACATCTTGGCACAGTTAGCAGTCTCACAATACCAGGTTAACCTGGCACTCACCTGATGAAGGAGCAGTGCTCCGAAAGCTCATGCTACCAAATAAACCTGTTGGACCTTAACCTGGTGTTGTGAGACTTCTTACTGTGTTCACCCCAGTCCAATACCGGCAACTCCACATCATGGCTACACATCTTGGGGCACCAGGAGACAATTTAGCAAGGCCAATCGATCTAACCTACACATCTTTGGACTGTAGGAGGAAACACACGCAGACACGGGGAGAATGTGCAGACTCCACACAGACAGTGATCCAAGGACGGAATTGAACCCGGGTCCTTGGTGCTGTGAGGCGGCAGTGTTAACCACTGTGCCACCGCACCTACCTGATCCCTTCTCTGGCAGACAGAAAGGGTTTATATTATTATTATAACTTTCCTGAGCTGAGGACATCTCAGCAATAAACAACCTGTAAAGTGTAATAACTGTTGTCGGAAACACTGCAGCCAATGTGTGCACAGGAAGATCCCACACACAGCAACGTGATAATGAGCAGATCAGCTGTTTGAGTGGGTGTTATTCCCACTCGCTGTGTACCTGTAGCCGTTGCTGTAAACCCTCACACTGCTCCATTAGCTGGGGAATTACTTGTGTCTCTTCTTTCAACCTCTCCAACTCCTGTGGAGGGAATAAAGCAGAAATGAGTTTCTGCAAACAAACATCATCATGGTAACCACACACTCCCTGGGCTGCATGGAAAGGTCTCGAAATAATGAACTGGACAGAATTATTCTCTGTGAGATTAGCAACCATAAAATATTAGCCGAACATCTCAGTAATCTCTAGAAAAAGCAAAACACTGAGGATGCAAGAAATCCGAAATAAAAACAGAAATACTCAGCAAGCTTGGCAGCATCTGCAGAGAAGCAATGACTTCTCATCAAAACTAGAGTTAGTTAAAGATGTAACTAGTTTCAAACAGGTTCAGAGGGGGTGGGGGACGGGAAAGAATAGAAGGGGAAATGTAATAGTGTGAAAGGGAGGAGGGGATAATCTGGATTAGACCCAGATTACCCCAAATTAGACCCGGATTTGCCCTTCCATCCCTCCCCCAGGGGTAATGCAGTAATGCCCCCTCTATCCCTGCCCCAGTATTGAATTTGGGGCATGTCCCATTATACAGGATAAGCAGTTATGGAGCGGTTTTGGAGCGACCAAGATCCTCCAGTCACACATGAACCTTCATCCCATCCTGGACTAGACCTGAACCCGTGTCCAAGAGTTGAGAGACCCATAACTAATGTCCTCATAGTTTAGCAGCTTTAGCACGGCTGCCACATGTACAGTTAGTACGGGGATCACTGACTGACATAGAACATAGAACAGTACAGCACAGAACAGGCCCTTCGGCCCACGATGTTGTGCTGAGCTTTATCTGAAACCAAGATCAAGCTATCCCACTCCCTATCATCCTGGTGTGCTCCATGTGCCTATCCAATAACCGCTTAAATGTTCCTAAAGTGTCTGACTCCACTATCACTGCAGGCAGTCCATTCCACACTCCAACCACTCTCTGTGTAAAGAACCTACCTCTGATATCCTTCCTGTATCTCCCACCACGAACCCTATAGTTATGCCCCCTTGTAATAGCTCCATCCACCCGAGGAAATAGTCTTTGAACGTTCACTCTATCTATCCCCTTCATCATTTTATAAACCTCTATTAAGTCACCCCTCAGCCTCCTCCGCTCCAGAGAGAACAGCCCTAGCTCCCTCAACCTTTCCTCATAAGACCTACCCTCCAAACCAGGCAGCATCCTGGTAAATCTCCTCTGCACTCTTTCCAGCGCTTCCACATCCTTCTTATAGTGAGGTGACCTTAACTGCACATAATATTCCAAATGTGGTCTCACCAAGGTCCTGTACAGTTGCAGCATAACCCCACGGCTCTTAAACTCCAACCCCCTGTTAATAAAAGCTAACACACTATAGGCCTTCTTCACAGCTCTATCCACTTGAGTGGCAACCTTTAGAGATCTGTGGATATGGCCCCCAAGATCTCTCTGTTCCTCCACAGTCTTCAGAACCCTACCTTTGACCCGGTAATCCAAATTTAAATTAGTCCTACCAAAATGAATCACCTCACATTTATCAGGGTTAAACTCCATCTGCCATTTTTCGGCCCAGCTCTGCATCCTATCTATGTCTCTTTGCAGCCTACAACAGCCCTCCACCTCATCCACTACTCCACCAATCTTGGTGTCATCAGCAAATTTACTGATCCACCCTTCAGCCCCCTCCTCTAAGTCATTAATAAAAATCACAAAGAGCAGAGGACCAAGCACTGATCCCTGCGGCACTCCGCTAGCAACCTGCCTCCAATCCGAAAATTTTCCATCCACCACCACCCTCTGTCTTCGATCAGATAGCCAGTTACCTATCCAATCGGCCAACTTTCCCTCTATCCCACACCTCCTCACTTTCATCATAAGCCGACCATGGGGGACCTTATCAAACGCCTTACTAAAATCCATGTATATGACATAAACTGCACTACCTTCATCAACACACTTAGTTACCTCCTCAAAAAATTCTATCAAATTTGTGAGGCACGACTTGCCCTTCACGAATCCGTGCTGACTATCCCGGATTAATCCGCATCTTTCTAAATGGTCGTAAATCATATTGCACCATTTAGAGATCTCAATCACCCTGATCCTCAGAATCCTTGGCAATCAGTTATTGGGACTGGCAAGAGTTTACTGGGGTGATGGCATCATGATCCTCTTTAATAAAATATTCACTGTAACCGGGTTTGTTAAGATAATAAAGGAACAAACCTGCTCCTTTTCATTAATGTCAGCCTCCAGTTGCTTCACAGTCCGGCTCAGGAGTGCGTTTCTCTCTCTCTCCTCATTGAAGTCAGCACATTGAGCCTCGAGATCTGCAATCTGAGAGAGCGATAAACAAAGACATCGCGAACAAAGGACAAATTCACTTGTTCCTTTTCCTCAGACAGCCTTTTGATAAAAGCACTGAAATGACGCTCTGTTTTCTGTACAAGATATTGGGCTGCATTTTAACTCTAAGGAAATAGATTTTCAGTTAGTTAAAATATTGTCCATTGTGCAAGGAACAATAAAGGTGACCTGGATTCCTCAAACATTTAACCACAGTCATTGCCAATGGGGGCGGGGGGGGGGGGGGGGGGGGGGTGGAATCTGGTACAGAGTCATCAAGCTACCAGGGACTAAAGATTCACCTCTTGAACACAGCTACAAGCCCAGAGATAAATCATTGTAAAATTCTGTTTCCTTTATCAGTTATGAAAATATTGGAAAATATAAAGCCCTGTAGATATTGGAAAGCTGAATGCTAGAACCACCCAATAGGATAGGAATAGTCTATAGAGAGAGAAACAGAGTTAATGTTTCAGTCAATGACTTTACTTCAAATAAAATTATTGGAGATGGAAAAAAGCGTGTTTGCCTGACGGTGAGAATCATCCAATCAGATGAGTAAGAGTCTGCTTGTTTGTCAGATGCCCAATGGCAGAAGCTGGAGGGGGATCATGTGATCAAACCTCCAGGAAAGTGCAGGCAGAGTTGGGAACTGGTGTGGTGGGAATTCTGTTTGAAGTTTCTGATGGAGTGACTGCTGTCAGCTCTCCATCACCCTGTACAAGCCGCAGGAGGGTTGGGAATTCAAGAGAGACGCAACCTTCTCCAGCTCCAACCTTGGGATGGTTTTGTTCATTTTTCCTCAAACTGTTTAAAACTGTGGAGAGTTCGGGATCCTTCCTCCAGTTTCTGTGACTTCCTCCCTTTATTTCTTCAACAAAATACAATAATTTGGGTGGCACGGTGACACAGTGGTTAGCATTGCTGCCTCACAGTGCCACCCAAATTTTGATTCCCGGCTTGGGTCACTGTCTATGTGGAGTTTGCATGTTCTCCCTGTGTCTGTGTGGGTTTCCTCCGGGTACTCCGGTTTCCTCCCACATTCTGAAAGACGTGCTGGTTAGGCGCATTGGCCCGAACAGGCGCCGCAGTGTGGCGACTGGGGGATTTTCACAGTAACTTCATTGCAGTGTTAATGTAAGCCTTACTTGTGACTAAGAAATAATAAATAAAATACAATAATTCTTGGAAATACTGTTCTTGAATCTACAGAATTTTGGAAAATGACAACCAACACATCCACTGCCGCCTCCTTTGTCACCCTGGGATGTAGATTATCAGCCCCTGGGCATTTATCTGTTTTCAGTCCTATTTATTTCTCCAGCACTGTTTCTTTAGTAATATTAATTTCCTTCGGTTCCTCCTTCTCACTAGCCCCTTGGTTTGTTTGATTCTCTAGGGCAGGTTGAGACAGTGAGGACTGCAGGCTCTCCCTAACCCAGGGCACTGAGGTGAATCTTAAAGACTCCACTGGCTGTGTCAGTTAAAGGTTGCCGGTCTGTGATATTCTTTGATTTGATTTGATTTATTATTGTCACATGTATTAACATACAGTGAAAAGTATTGTTTCTTGCGCGCTTTACAGACAAAGCATACCGTTCATAGAGAAGGAAAGGAGAGAGTGCAGAATGTGGTGTTACAGTCATAGCTAGGGTGCAGAGAAAGATCAACTTAATGCAAGGTAGATCCATTCAAAAGTCTGACAGCAGCAGGGAAGAAGCTGTTGTTGAGTCGGTTGGTACGTGACCTCAGACTTTTGTATCTTTTTCCCGATGGAAGAAGGTGGAAGAGAGAATGTCCGGGGTGTGTGAGAGAACTGGAATCAATATTGAACCCATAAACCCCGGTGTGACAGAGACTGTGCCCTCACTAACCTTCTGCCGCAGTTCATCTCCTTCTTCCTTACAATCCAACAGTTGTTTTTTCCAGTGTTCGACATTATTTGTTGACTCCTGCAGTGCAAGGCTGAGTCGAGCGTTGTTCTCTCCCAGGGTCTGGAGTTCCTGCTCCCACTTCTTTGCAGCAGCAGGTCTGGATTGAGAAAAACATGTCACTGCCTCGTACCTTCAAACTCACATCTGCTCCCCTCCTGTAGCCTCAGTGTTTGTATTCTGTACATTGGAGACTGGACCTGAGCTACAGGTGTGTCTAAAAGAACAGGTAAAGGGAACGCTGGTGTTTTATATAATCCTTCATTTCTCTCCTCCTTTCAAATCAGGACTCTACCCAAGTTTCTGCCCCATTTCCCCAGTGAGAAACAGAAGCAGCGAGCTGTTTGTCAAGTGGTGCTCTTGGTGTGATTGCACCAGCTGATGTCTACCGTCCGTGGGGACAGGTCGACAGCGGGGGGGCCATGGCTGCACAACCTCCAGAAAACAGTTGCCAGTGAGTGTTCAGGACTTGGTGGCTACAATGGTCAAACTGGACAATTGATGTGGAAATCCAAATTGTGGAGCCAACAGAATAATCAGAGTCTCAATAAGGAGGTGGGAGCTGCTACAAGTCATCACTGTTCTAAAGAACAAAATATTCAGCAGCACTGAGCTGGAAGTGTTTGAATTCTTGACTTGGGCACAATACCAGAGTGAAGGCAAGAGCAGAAAGAATTGGAAATGATTCACTCGACTAGAGTTCCAACAATCTGAGTGGGGGTTAAGGGTGATAATGAAAATCTTCAATTAGCTGATGATTCAGGGACAGTTTGTGCGAAAGCTTTAGGCAGAACAAACTGGTTTTCACAAATAACAAAAACAGAAAATGCCGGAACCGATGTAAGGTCACTGAGCTGAACCAATGGACAGGATCTTGCGCCCACTGTCTCTGTGTGCACCAGGTCATCAGAGGGAGGGCTCAAAATCCAGCAAAACCCGGAAATCACTAATCTCACTGGCGAGATCACAATCTCCAATCTTCCCGTTCCACACCCCCCCCCCCCCCCCCCGCCCCGCCGGTGATGTAATCATGGGCGTGAACCCAGATTTCAATAAATTTAAATATAATTATACACCCTCCTCACTAAATTACAGCCCCGCCCCCCCCCCCCCCCACTAGATTTCTGTCGGCGAGATTTACCACAGCTTCACCCAAATGGAAACTTGTCGAGGAGATCCCTCCAGGGGCACAAGGGTAAATAAAGCCCCCGGGGAGAGGGACATGGTCAGGCAGTGCCCTGGCACCATCCCCTGGCACAGGTAATGGGAACACAGGAATTAGGATCAGGAGTTGGCAAATTCATCACTTTGAGCCTGCTCCGCCATTCAATCAGATCATCTCTCCCTGGTCTCAAATCCACCTCCTCCCCTGTTCCCTATATCTCCTTAGTCCTTTTTTATTAGAAATATGTCCATCTCCTTCTTGAAACCATTCAATGATTCAGACTCCCCCGCGCTCTGGGGCAGCGAGTTCCACAAATTCACCACCCTCTGCGGGAAGTAGTCTCTCCTCATCTCAGTGTTAAATCTACTGCCTCTCAACCTATACCCTGTGACCTCTTGTTCTAGATTGCCCCATAAGAGGAAACATTTGGTCTACATTTACTTAACAATCCCTTTTAAAATTTTATATACCTAGATCAGATAAGAACATAAGAAATAGGAGCAGGAGTAGGCCATCTAGCCCCTCGAGCCTGCCCCGCCATTCAATAAGATCATGGCTGATCTGACGTGGATCAGTACCACTTACCTGCCTGATCCCCATAACCCTTAATTCCCTTACCGATCAGGAATCCATCCATCCGCGCTTTAAACATATTCAGCGAGGTAGCCTCCACCACCTCAGTGGGCAGAGAATTCCAGAGATTCACCACCCTCTGGGAGAAGAAGTTCCTCCTCAACTCTGTCTTAAACCGACCCCCCTTTATTTTGAGGCTGTGTCCTCTAGTTTTAACTTCCTTACTAAGTGGAAAGAATCTCTCCGCCTCCACCCTATCCAGCCCCCGCATTATCTTATAAGTCTCCATAAGATCCCCCCTCATCCTTCTAAACTCCAACGAGTACAAACCCAATCTCCTCAGCCTCTCCTCATAATCCAAACCCCTCATCTCCGGTATCAACCTGGTGAACCTTCTCTGCACTCCCTCCAATGCCAATATATCCTTCCTCATATAAGGGGACCAATTAAGCACACAGTATTCCAGCTGCGGCCTCACCAATGCCCTGTACAGGTGCATCAAGACATCCCTGCTTTTATATTCTATCCCCCTCGCAATATAGGCCAACATCCCATTTGCCTTCTTGATCACCTGTTGTACCTGCAGACTGGGCTTTTGCGTCTCATGCACAAGGACCCCCAGGTCCCTTTGCACGGTAGCATGTTTTAATTTGTTTCCATTGAGATAGTAATCCCATTTGTTATTATTTCCTCCAAAGTTTCCTCCAAAGATCCCCTCTCATCCTTCTAAACTCCAGTGAGTATAAACCCAAACTGTTTAATCTCTCCTCATACGTCAACCCCTTCATTCCCGGAATCAATCTGGTGAACCTCCTCTGAACTGCCTCCAATGCCAGGTTGGCACTGCCAGGATGGGCCCCGGGGGAGCCTCATCTGCAGGGACTCATCTGTGGTGGAGTGGGGAGCAGACACTGAGGGCAGTGAAGAAGCGAGGATGATCGGGATGAGGGTGGTACATCCATGGGGGTGGGGCTGGGGAGGGGATTTATTTCTTATTTGTGATCGGGGCGCCCAGTTCCCGGCTCCGTGTCCCCGCCTCTCCCGACTGGTGTAAACCCCACACACTCTTTTTGTATTGATTTCAAAGTGAGAAGATCCAGAGAGAAATCAGACCATTGGACAGTTTC
>NW_027592642.1:0-42500 GCF_964213995.1 Mustelus asterias | reverse complement strand
GGCCACACTTGGAATACTGTGTGCAATTCTGGTCACCCTATTATAGAAAGGATATTATTAAACTAGAAAGAGTGCAGAAAAGATTTACTAGGATGCTACCGGAACTTGATGGATTGAGTTATAAGAATAGATTGGGACCTTTTTCTCTGGAGCGTAGGAGGCTGAGGGGTGACCTTATAGAGGTCTATACAATAATGAGGGGCACAGATCAGCTAGATAGTCAATATCTTTTCCCAAAGGTAGAGGAGTCTAAAATTAGAGGGCATAGGTTTAAGGTGAGAGGGGAGAGATACAAAAGTGTCCAGAGGGGCAATTTTTTCACACAGAGGGTGGTGAGTGTCTGGAACGAGCTGCCAGAGGTAGTAGTAGAGGCGGGTACAATTTTATCTTTTAAAAAGCATTTAGATAGTTACATGGGTATGATGGGTATAGAGGGATATGGGCCAAATGCGGGCAATTGGGATTAGCTTAGGGGTTTTTAAAAAAAAGGGCGGCATGGACAAGTTGGGCCGAAGGGCCTGTTTCCATGCTGTAAACCTCTATGACTCCATGACTTATCTGGATAGACACATGAATAGACAGGGAATAGAGAGATACAGCCGGTTGGTCTAGATAGGGCAATGTGATCAGCGCAGGTTTGGAGGGCCGAAGGGCCTGTCCCTGTGCTGTACCGTGTGAATTGGAGTCACACCCAGTCAGAGGTGCCACTCCCCACCACTGGGGAATATCAGAGAACCCGGTGGTTTAACTTAACGCCTCAGTGGCTTTAACTAGTTTGCCCAGCCAAGGAGATTGACATCATTCCTTAACCCCAATCCAGAGCCCAAAGAAGGCCATAAGACACGGAGCAGAATTAGGCCATTCGGCCCATCGAGGCTGTTCCGCTATTCAATCATGGCTGATAAGTTTCTTAACCCCATTCTCCCCACCTTTTCTATTTATTTATTTGATTTATTTATTAGTGTCACGAGTAGGCTTACATTAACACCGCAATGAAGTTACTGTGAAAATCCCCTGGTTGCCACACTCCGGCACCTGTTCGGGTACACTGAGGGAGAATTTAGCACGGCCAATGCACCCTAACCAGCACGACTTTTGGACTGTGGGAGGAAACCCACGCAGACACGGGGAGAACGTGCAGACTCCTCACAGACAGTGACCCAAGCTGGGGATCGAACCCGGGTCCCTGTCGCTGTGAGGCAGCCGTGCCAACCACTGTGCCACCCTAACCTTTTCCCTCTAACCTTTGATCCCTTTACCAATCTATCTCTGGTCTCCACTAATCCCATTCTATTTCCAACCACACAGTGCCCAAATGTTACTGCCATGCCAATGGATAGCCTTGGAGATGCCGGTGTTGGACTAGAGTGGGCACAGTAAGAAGTCTCACAACACCAGGTTAAAGTCCAACAGGTTTATTTGGAGTCATGAGCTTTCGGAGCACTGCCCCTTCATCAGGTGAGTGGAGAGGTAGTTTTCACAAACACGGCATATATAGACAGAGACACAATTGCAAGATAATGGTTGGAATGCGAGTCTTTACAGGTAATCAAGTCTTTACAGGTACAGACAGGCAGGAGTGTTCTCTTCCTGTTGGGGAACACTTCAGCAGTCACGGGCATTCAGCCTCTGATCTTCGGGTAAGCATTCTCCAAGGTGGCCTTCACGACACACGACAACGCAGAATCTCCGAGCAGAAACTGATAGCCAAGTTCCGCACACATGAGGACGGCCTCAACCGGGATCTTGGGTTCATGTAACCCCTACCATTTGGCCTGAGCTTGTAAAATCCTACTAACTGTCCTGGCTTGAGACAATTCACACCTCTTTAACCCGTGATTATCCCTCTCTCCACTCGCACTGTCTGTACCTGTAAAGACTTGATTACCTGAAAAGTCACGATATGGAGTTGCCGGCGTTGGACTGGGGTGGGCACAGTAAGAAGTCTCACAACACCCAGGTTAAAGTCCAACAGGTTTATTTGGAGTCACGAGCTTTCGGAGCGCCGCTCCTTCCTCAGCTGAGTGAAGAGTCTATATTTACCCTGTTTGTGAACAGAACTCTTCACTCACCTGATGAAGGAGCGGCGCTCCGAAAGCTCGTGATTCCAAATAAACCTGTTGGACTTTAAACTGGTGTTGTGAGACTTCTTACCTTCCCTGTAAAGACTCGCATTCCAACCATTATCTTGCAATTGTGTCTCTGTCTATATATGCCGTGTTTGTGAAACCTACCTCTCACCTGACGAAGGGGCAGCGCTCCAAAAGCTCGTGATTCCAAATAAACCTGTTGGACTTTAACCTGGTGTTGTGAGACTTCTTACGGCAGGTAGTTAGTCCAAAGGCAGTGCCGTTGATAATATTTAAGTGACTTACCGCAGGTTTGGATTTCCTGCTCTTCCTCCTGTGCTTTGGAGAGCTTGGTCACTGGCCTTCGCTTCCGCTGCTTGGGTTCTGCCCTTGCCTCGGGACCCAGTTCCCAGATCCTCCTGGGCATGGGAGCTTTCTTCCTGCTGATTCGCTGGCTGTACAGCTTCGCCAATACCTGCACTTTGTTCATGATCTTGTCCGAGTTCTGAAACAGACAGCCGTCCCCGCAGGGTGGCATTCCTGCCGCCTCGTGGCTGGCGCAGCAAGGAGCGTGCGCGCAGGGCGCTCCCTGGCCGGCGCAATAATCCTCTCCCCGACGGGCCTTTCCAACCGCCTTTCCATCCGGCTCTCCGTCCGACGGACGCTGCTCCGTCCCCGGCGAATCTTCGGGCAGCTCCGCCGCGAGATCCGAGTCCTCCAGGATTAGCAGGGGCTCGCTGTAGCTCGCCCGTCGGTGGCCGGGGAGATCCCCGTCGTTCCCCGCCGCTCTGGCGCAGCCGTTCCACGAGTCGTGTTTGTGGCAAAAGTGGGCGGCCTTCTCCATCTCCCGCCAGACTTTGATGATCTCGGCGCAGCTCTTAAACTCCGTTTCTTCCGACTCGCTCTCGGCCGCCCCGTCGCGCGGGGGCGGGCCCTCCTCGGACGCTTTGGGATGCTCCGGCTCGTGGGAGGAACCGGGCCGAGAGCCGGAGTGGGAGTCGGAGCTGGAGGTCGAGCCCGGAGCGCTGACCGACCAACGTGAGCCGCTGCTGCCCGCCTTCTCGTTCTGCGCCTCCTGAATGCTTTCGTGCTGTGTGTTGTAATTAAACCGTAGAACAGAGTCCCTCACCACGCCCGTCGGGATGAAGGAGATGCTCTCACGCCGCTGTAAGTAGAACTGGTCGTTGTTCATCTCCGCTGTCTCGTAATAGTTCTTAATTTTCTCGATCAGCAGTCGGTCATTTTCCATTTGGACCAAGTCCTTCTTGCCCGTGTTCGCCATTTCCGATCTATCTGTGGGGCTAGCGCTGAGCACCGTCTCTGTGTCTGCGAATCCTTCCTCGACTAACGTCTCGGATCCCACGGGATATCCATTAACTTTACAATTGTCCTTCCCACTTGATGAGATCAGCTCCCTGTCGTTGATGGAGTTGTGGAGGTCTTCACCGCTGGGCGACGATCTCTTTCCGCCGCACGCAACGTCTCGAACCGTAGATTTTCCATTCGCAAACGGAACGGGGTCTTCAGATTCCTGGGCGGCTGGGTCTTCCTCGCCCAGTGGGGCCAACTCTTCCAGGTTCTGCGGGGAGGGAGGTCGCATTTCTCGGCGGAGGTCGTCATCTTCCGAGGATTCGCTGTTGCACGTTCGGACTTCCTCCGCCCCGTCGGCCGATGAGAGGTCGGCCAGCGAGAGACCGGAAGCTTCCACCTCCGCGTCCTCGAAAACGTCCAGCGGCGCCTGGTCCCCGTCGCCGTCCCTGCGGCGGAATGAATTCTCCTCGCCGACAGAACCCAGGTCTTCAGAGGCTTTCTTCTGCAACAGTTCCATGTCAGCGAATATCTACGGATGGGTCAGACAAAGACTTATTTAGAAGGTTCAAACAATCTGATAAAATTGTGTGCGGTTGCAGGAATAGGGCCTAGGTGGGATTGTGGTCGGTACAGACTCGATGGGCCGAATGGCCTCCTTCTGTACTGTAGGGATTCTATGATCTATGATTGGGCAAGAGTGCATTTCCCGATTTTAGAATGGATCATTAGGAGAACACATTAAAACCATTGGATGATCCCAGATGGATTCTGACTAAGCTCCAAGGAGGTGGCGTTATCTACTAGTGTCATCTCTCACCAACTTTTACAGATGCACCATAGAAAGCCTTCTTTCTGGTTGTATCACAGCTTGGTATGGGCTCCTGCTCTGCCCAAGACCGCAAGGAACTATAAAGAGTCGTGAATGTAGCCCAATCCATCACGCAAACCAGCCTCCCATCCATTGGCTCTGTCTACACTTCCCACTGCCTCGGCAAAGCAGCCAGCATAATTAAGGACCCCACGCACCCCGGACATTCTCTCTTCCACCTTCTTCCGTCGGGAGAAAGGTACAAAAGTCTGAGGTCACGTACCAACCAACTCAAGAACAGCTTCTTCCCTGCTGCCATCAGACTTTTGAGGAGGGCATTGAGGTGGCGATGGCCTAGTGATATTATCTCTAGATTATTAATCCAGAAACGCAGCTACTGTTCTGGGGGACCCGGGTTCGAATCCCGCCACGGCAGATGGTGGAATTTGAATTCAATAAAAAAAATCTGGAATTAAGAATCTACTGATGACCATGAAACCATTGTCGATTGTCGGAAAAACCCATCTGGTTCACTAACGTCCTTTAGGGAAGGAAATAGAACATAGAACATAGAACATTACAGCGCAGAACAGGCCCTTCGGCCCACGATGTTGCACCGACCAGTTTAAAAAAAAACTGTGACCCTCCAACCTAAACCAATTTCTTTTCGTCCATGAACCTATCTACGGATCTCTTAAACGCCCCCAAACTAGGCGCATTTACTACTGATGCTGGCAGGGCATTCCAATCCCTCACCACCCTCTGGGTAAAGAACCTACCCCTGACATCGGTTCTATAACTACCCCCCCTCAATTTAAAGCCATGCCCCCTCGTGCTGGATTTCTCCATCAGAGGAAAAAGGCTATCACTATCCACCCTATCTAAACCTCTAATCATCTTATATGTTTCAATAAGATCCCCTCTTAGCCGCCGCCTTTCCAGCGAAAACAATCCCAAATCCCTCAGCCTCTCCTCATAGGATCTCCCCTCCATACCAGGCAACATCCTGGTAAACCTCCTCTGCACCCTCTCCAAAGCCTCCACATCCTTCCTGTAATGTTGGGACCAGAACTGCACACAGTACTCCAAGTGCGGCCGCACCAGAGTTGTGTACAGTTGCAACATAACGCTACGACTCCTAAATTCAATCCCCCTACCAATAAACGCCAAGACACCATATGCCTTCTTAACAACCTTATCTACTTGATTCCCAACTTTCAGGGATCTATGCACACATATACCTAGATCCCTCTGCTCCTCCACACTATTCAAAGTCCTCCCGTTAGCCCTATACTCAACACATCTGTTATTCCTACCAAAGTGAATTACCTCACACTTCTCCGCATTAAACTCCATCCGCCACCTCTCGGCCCAACTTTGCAACCTGTCTAAGTCTTCCTGCAAACTACGACACCCTTCCTCACTGTCTACCACACCACCGACTTTGGTGTCATCAGCAAATTTGCTAATCCACCCAACTATACCCTCATCCAGATCATTAATAAATATTACAAACAGCAGTGGCCCCAAAACAGATCCCTGAGGTACACCACTTGTAACCGCACTCCATGATGAATATTTACTATCAACCACCACCCTCTGTTTCCTATCCGCTAGCCAATTCCTGATCCAATTTCCTAGATCACCCCCAATCCCATACATCTGCATTTTCTGCAGAAGCCTACCATGGTGAACCTTATCAAACGCCTTACTAAAATCCATATATACCACGTCCACTGCCCTGCCCCCATCCACCTCCTTGGTCACTTTCTCAAAAAACTCAATAAGGTTAGTAAGGCACGACCTACCTGCCACAAAACCATGCTGACTATCACCTATCAATTCATTACTCTCCAAATAACTATAAATCCTATCCCTTATAATTTTTTCCAACATCTTGCCGACAACAGACAAATCTCCCGCCCTTATCCCGGTCTGGCCTACATGTGACTCCAGAGCCACAGCAATGTGGTTGACTCTCAACTGCCTTCGGGCAACTAGGGATGGGCAATAAATGCTGGCCCAGCCGGCGACGCCCATGTCCCACAAAGGAATAAAAGAAAATAATGGACGTACCTCGCATTAAGTTGATCTTTCTCTACACCCTAGCTATGACTGTAACACTACATTCTGCACTCTCTCCTTTCCTTCTCTATGAACGGTATGCTTTGTCTGTATAGCGCGCAAGAAACAATATCCCAAAACATCCCCTGTATCCCAAAACATGCAACAATAATAAATCAAATCAAGTTATCATTTTAAGAGGGTCTGTCTGTCTCCAGGGGTCTCCTGCCACTAATCCAGGAGAATTAGCATCTACTTAACTTCAGGACCTGTTACACATCCTTGTAATGAGGGTGAAAAGCAGCTGTTTTATTAAGACAAGTGATCAGAGAATTCCTACGCTGCAGAAGAGGCCATTCGGCCCTTCGAGGCTGCACCAACTCTCTGACAGAGTATATAACCCAGGCCCTCTCCTCTGCCCTATCCCCGTAACCCTGCACATTATCCATTGCCAATCCACCTAATCTACACATCTTTCTATTCATTCATGGGACATGGGCGTCGCCGGCTGGGCCAGCATTTATTGCCCATCCCTAGTTGCCCTTGGAGGGCAGTTGAGAGTCAACCACACTGCTGTGGCTCTGGAGTCACATGTAGGCCAGACCGGGTAAGGACGGCAGATTTCCTTCCCTGAAGGACATTAGTGAACCAGATGGGTTTTTCCAACAATCGACAATGGTTTCACGGCCATCAGTAGATTCTTAATTCCATGGACAAAAGCAAAATACTGCAGATGCTGGAATCTGAAACAGAAACAGAGATTGCTGGAAAATCTCAGCAGGTCTGACAGCGTCTGTGGAGAGAGAATAGAGCCAATGTTTCCAGTCTCTGACGAAGGGTCATCCAGACTCGAAACGTTGACCTGCTGAGATTTTCCAGCATTTTCTATGATTCTTAATTCGAGATTTTTTTAATTGAATTCAAATTCCACCATCTGCCGTGGCGGGATTCGAACCCAGGTCCCCCAGAACATTAGCTGAGTTTCTGGATTAATAATCTATCGATAATACCACTAGGCCATCGCCTCCCCTTCATGCGACACCAACGCCTCTACTTTCTCAGAAGACGAAGGAAATTTGGCATTGCGACTCTCACCAACTTTTACAGATGCACCATAGAAAGCATCCTTTCCGATGTATCACAGCTTGGTATGGCTCCTGCTCTGCCCAAGACCGCAAGGAACTACAAAGGGTTGTGAATGAAGTTCCCTCCATCACGCAAACCAGCCTCCCATCCATTGACTCTGTCTACACTTCCCGCTGCCTTGGAAAAGCAACCAGCATAATCAAGGACCCCACGCACTCCGGACATTCTCTCTTCATAGAATCCTACAGTGAAGAAGGAGGCCATTTGGCCCATCGAGTCTGCACCGACCACAATCACACCCAGGTCCCATCCCCATAACCCCATGCACTTACCCTAGCTAGTCCCCCTGACACTAAGGGGCAATTTAGCACGGCCAATCCACCTAACCCGCACATCTTTGGACTGTGGGAGGAAACCAGAGCACCCGGGAAGAAACCCATGCAGACACGGGGAAAAGTTGATCTTTCTCTACACCCTAGCTATGACTGTAACACTACATTCTGCACTCTCTCTTTTCCTTCTCTATGGACGGTATGCTTTGTCTGCATAGCACGCAAGAAACAATACTTTCCACTGTGTACAGTTCTGGTCACCCTATTATAGAAAGGATATTATTAAACTTGAAAGAGTGCAGAAGAGATTTACTAGGATGCTACCGGGACTTGATGGTTTGAGTTATAAAGAGAGACTGGATAGACTGGGACTTTTTTCTCTGGAGCGTAGGAGGCTGAGGGGTGATCTTATAGAGGTCTATAAAATAATGAGAGGCATAGATCAGCTAGATAGTCAATATCTTTTCCCAAAGGTAGGGGAGTCTAAAACTAGAGGGCATAGGTTTAAGGTGAGAGGGGAGAGATACAAAACTGTCCAGAGGGGCAATTTTTTCACACAGAGGATGGCGAGTGTCTGGAACAAGCTGCCAGAGGTAGTAGTAGAGGCGGGTACAATTTTGTCTTTTAAAAAGCATTCAGACAGTCACATGGGTAAGATGGGTATAGAGGGATATGGGCCAAATGCGAGCAATTGGGACTAGCTTCGGGGTTAAAAAAAAAAGGCGGCATGGACAAGTTGGGCCGAAGGGCCTGTTTCCATGCTGTAAACCTCTATGACTGATGCATGTGACAATAATAAATCAAATCAGATGTTTGTAAATGGGGGAGATCACTTTACCCTGTGTTTAAGGTGTATTCAATCTCACCCGGCTTGCCTCGTTCCAGTGGGACAGGTGCAAGACCCCAGTTCCAAACAGGCGTCAAAATTGAAAAGAAAGCAATCTTAAAAACTCAAACACCTGTTCCATCTCCAGGTCGATGTTCCCGATGCCTCGGAATTCAGGCTCTTCGTACAGCCCCACATCCTCCTCCTTCCCCTCCTCACTCGGGGCTGATCGCTCCGTGGAGGCTTCGCCTCTGGCTGCCAGGTTAGGCCCCGGCGTCTCGGACGACCCCGGCTCTGCCACCTTGGTGCTGACCTCCAGTTCCACCACGCTGGACGCCAGGGTGCTGGCGCTGCCCAGTAAGCTCAGCGTCTCCATGTTGGAAAGCAGGTCATCCTCGCTGCCGGTATACTAGAACCAAACAATCACAGAATACTACAGTGCAGAAGGAGGCCATTTGGCCCATCAGGTCAGTACCGATACAATCCCACCCAGGCCCTATCCCCATAACCCCACGCATTTACCTTGCTAATCTCCCTGAGACTAAGGGACAATTTAGCACGGCCAATGCACCCTAACCAGCACGTCTTTCAGACTGTGGGAGGAAATCCACGCAGACACGGGGGAGAACGCGCAAACTCCACACAGACCCGAGGCTGGAATCGAACCCGGGTCCCTGGCGTTGTGAGGTGGCAGTGCTAACCACTGTGCCGCCGTGATAAGTTAGAATGACGAAGGAGGAAGCTAGGTCAGGTTTGGCCAATAAAAGATTCTTACCTTCAGCTGTGTTCCTGCGTGAGTCGGAGCGAGACAGCGAGAGGGAAACAAAACAGGAGAGGGACAGTTAGTGTCATTCCCGCCTGCTGATTCCCATCAAACCCCAGCTTCCCCCAGATTCCCTTGCAGGTTATTGCTAACAACGCACCCCCCACCCCCTCCCTCACCCCCTCCCACACCCGCCCCCACCCCCACCCCATCCTCTCACACCCCTCCACTCCCCCCAACCCCACACAGGCAGATCGCTTCAGAGTGTGACCCTAATGAGGGAAGGTGACAGAGAGAGAGAAAGAGAGAGAGGGAAAGAGAGAGAGAGAGGGAGGGAGAGAGAGAGAGAGAGAGGGAAATGGAGAGAGAGGGAGAGAGGAGGGGAGAGATAGGGAGAGGGGGAGAGAGGGGGAGAGACAGATGGAGATAGGGAGAGAGGGGGGGGGAGAGGGAAATAGAGAGAGAGGGAGGGAGAGAGGGGGGGGGAGGGGAGAGAGTGAGAGATGGGGGGAGGGAGAGGGAGAGATAGGGAGAGGGGGAGAGACAGATGGAGATAGGGAGAGAGAGAGAGGGAGAGGGGGGGGAGAGAGAGAGGGAGAGAGCGGGAGAGACAGATGGAGATAGGGAGGGAGAGAGAGAGAGAGAGAGCGAGGGGGAGAGGGGGGTAGGATAGGGGGGAGAGAGAGAGAGAGAGACAGAGGGAGAGAGAGAAGGAGATAGGGAGAGAGAGAGAGAGAGAGGGAGAGAGAGAGAGATGGAGGGAGGGAGAGAGAGAGGGAGGGACAGAGAGTGACAGACAGACAGACAGAGAGAGGGAGAGAGAGTAAGAGAGAAAGGGAGAGAGAGAGAGAGTGGAGAAAGAAAGATAGAGGGAGAGGGGTCTTGCAGAGTGAGAGCAATGGAGAGTTTGCTGGGAGGGTGAGGGAGGGTTTGGGAAGAGGGAGTGGGAGAGCCGGAGGGGACTGTAAACCTCGAGGGATTTAATTCCCTCTCAATGAGGAAAAGACAGAACCTGAAGTTATATTGCTGCCCATCTCAAACCGCTTTACAACCAATCAAACACAGCTTGTGACGCACAGTCGCTGTTGTAATGGAGGAAACGCGGGAGCTAATTTGCGCACAGCAAGATCCCAAGCATAGAAATGTCCCGATCGACCGCTGTTCGTTCAATGGCATTGACTGTGGGATAAATATTATGATGTGGAGTTGCCGGCGTTGGACTGGGGTAAACACAGTAAGAAGTTTAACAACACCAGGTTAAAGTCCAACAGGTTTATTTGGTAGCAAAAGCCACACTTTTGCTACCAAATAAACCTGTTGGACTTTAACCTGGTGTTGTTAAACTTCTTACTTGGATAAATATTAGCCAGGAGACTGGGAAGACCCAAGATGTGGAGGTTAGGTGGATTGGCCATGCTAAAATGCCCCTTAGTGTTCAAAGAGGTGGTTAGGGGAATTTACACGCTAAGTACGGTAAGATGCTCTGTCGGAGAGTCAGTGCAGACTTGATGGGCCGAATAGCCTCCTTTTGCAATGTAGGGATTCTATGAAGGGGAAAATCGCTGGAGCGTGGCGACCTCTTACAGGCTGTGGTCAGAATACCTTCTAATTCTATCTTCCCGTTCTATGCTTCTAAAACTTAATTCTAACTTTTAAAAACTCTCGAACAATGCGACCTCGCATTAAGTTGATCTTTCTCTACACCCTAGCTGTGACTGTAACACTACATTCTGCACCCTCTCCTTTCCTTCTCTATGAACGGTATGCTTTGTCTGTGTAGCGCGCAAGAAACAACACTTGTCACTGTGCACTAATACATGTGACAATAATAAATCAAATCAAATCTTCAATGTGCTGGCGACTATTCACGTCCTCCGATCTCAGTTGGAGCGGGGACTGATGGCTGGCCGATTACTCCCAATGCTCAGATCAATCGCAAACTGGAATCAAAGGGGCAGAGAATGAATTTATTGCTTACAGCTCGTTTGCTGTTTGACATCAAAGGACCTCTTGTTTTGATGGAAAAAGCCATCAGCTGTTGTGAAGAGGTGTGTGTGTAATCAAACAGCAGCAGGAGGCTGGACAGAGAGGCTCTCTCTCTCTCTCTCCCCCCTCCCTACTCCTCACCAGTAATTAAGTCCACATCAATAAATGAAAATGTGCCGGATAAAGATCAGAAAACATTAGCGATCAAAGCTCGGGCGTTTTTAAAAGCTTTTTTGCTCTGCGCACAAACCCTGCCGACTCCCTCTTGCCGAATTCTGCGAATTACAGTTCGCTTGAATCATGTTCATCTTTTCAGAATCTAACAGCTATTAAGTGATGAAGGGGACATGTTAATGAGGGCGACTTTTCCGTCATTTTCTCCCGTCGCCACTGTTCTTTTAACTCATTCCTGGGACACGGGCGTCGCTGGCTGGGCCAGCATTTATTGCCCATCCCTAGTTGCCCTTGGAGGGCAGTTGAGAGTCAACCACATTGCTGTGGAGTCACATGTAGGCCAGACCGGGTAAGGACAGCAGATTTCCTTCCCGAAAGGGACATTAGTGAACCAGATGGGATTTTCCGACAATGGTTTCACGGTCACCAGTAGATTCCTAATTCCAGAGGTGGCACAGTGGATTAGCACTGCTGCCTCACAGCGCCAGGGACCTGGGTTCGATTCCCGGCTTGGGTCACTGTCTGTGCGGAGTCTGCACGTTCTCCCCGTGTCTGCGTGGGTTTCCTCCGGGTGCTCCGGTTTCCTCCAACAGTCCGAAAGACGTGGTTAGATGGATTGGCCACGCTAAATTCTCCCTCAGTGTACCCCGAACAGGCGCCGGAGTGTGGTGACTTTCACAGTAACTTCATTGCAGTGTTAATGTGAGCCTCCTCATGACACTAATCAATAAGCTTTAAAAAAAAGGCTAGCTGGTAAAAGTGAACATTGCCACAGCAACCTGGGCTCCTTGGGGTCTCAGGTGGCTGGTCTGGGTTAGATTGTGCTCAGGGCGTGGAGTTTACCCCGATTCCGGTTCCGTGGATTCAGGGGCCCTCCCTCCCCCCGCACTGGGGACTGGGACCTGCCTGTTTTTCACATAAGCACACGGGGTGAACAGCCTAAACTTTTGACACCCTCAGCAGCTGCCCATTAACACATCTTGTGACACAGGCACTGTGGCACTCCCTCAGTACTGACCCTCTGACAGTGCGGCACTCCCTCAGCACTGACCCTCTGACAGTGCGGCACTCCCTCAGTACTGACCCTCTGACAATGCCGCACTCCCTCAGCACTGACCCTCTGACAGTGCGGCACTCCCTCAGCACTGACCCTCTGACAGTGCGGCACTCCCTCAGCACTGACCCTCTGACAGTGCGGCACTTCCTCAGTACTGACCCTCTGACAGTGCGGTACTTCCTCAGCACTGACCCTCTGACAGTGCGGCACTCCCTCAGTACTGACCCTCTGACAATGCGGCACTCCCTCAGCACTGACCCTCTGACAGTGCGGTACTTCCTCAGCACTGACCCTCTGACAGTGCGGCACTCCCTCAGTACTGACCCTCTGACAGTGCGGCACTCCCTCAGCACTGACCCTCTGACAGTGCGGCACTCCCTCCGCACTGACCCTCTGACAGTGCGGCACTCCCTCAGTACCGCACTGGGAGGTTGGAATTTGATGTCTGAATCTCTGCCTTTACTGGTTCAGAAGGGGGAAGAGGCTGGGTTCAAAGTTTAAAGAGCGTCAGGGGACAAAACACGAACTGATTATTTCATTGCGAGTGCTCTAAGAACCTGTGGATCCAGTGTGACACACGGTTACCCTGGCAACACAAAATGGTTTATTTTTAATTCTAAATTGAATGAAGATGGATTGGAATAAAAGCAATTTAAAGGGAGACATTTGATTTCTGCTATCGGATGCGGAGTGTTGTAATTGGCCTGACATTGGGAACTTTGATCCATCCAGGCTGTGTCTTTGATAAAACAGAGAGGAATTGAAGGCTGGACTATTCTCCGCCCTTTTCATCCTCCGTGAATCATTTGGACTGTTTTTTTAACCTGCGGTTCTAATTCAGGCTTTTATCTGCGTTTGTGCTAAATTATCGGCAGAGACCGCGGTCCTTGCTTGGACTCAAATCCCTCCATCCAAGAGAAACTCTTCCGTTTCCCCGGAATCCTCACCTTCTCCGGGATCCCCGAAACGCTCAGCGACCCCGGTACGGTCACTGTTCGCGGTGTGGGGAGTGCGGCAGTCAATCAGCGCACAGCAAGATCCCACACAGGGCCCCGTGATCGTGGCCCTGTCATCTGCTTTTTAATTGGTTGAAGGGCGTGGCCGGCAAGGGCCGGGCTTCACTGTCCACCGGCCCTTGTCGTGGCGGTTGCAAATAAATATTTGGCCAGGACAGGGGTTTAGACCTCCCCCCACCCCTCCCCCCTCCCCCTGCCCCCTCCCCACCAGCCCATCTTTCATATTGTGGCCCTGGGATCCTTTACATCAACCTGATGGGACAGACGGGAACCCATTTTAAGATCCCAGTGGATCAACAGCACCTCCGACAGTGCGGCACTCGCTCAGTACTGACCCTCTGACAGTGCGGCACTCCCTCAGCACTGACCCTCTGACAGTGCAGCACTCCCTCAGCACTGACCCTCTGACAGTGCAGCACTCCCTCAGCACTGACCCTCTGACAGTGCAGCACTCCCTCAGCACTGACCCTCTGACAGTGCGGCACTCCCTCAGCACTGACCCTCTGACAGTGCGGCACTCCCTCAGTACTGACCCTCTGACAGTGCAGCACTCCCTCAGCACTGACCCTCTGACAGTGCAGCACTCCCTCAGCACTGACCCTCTGACAGTGCGGCACTCCCTCAGCACTGACCCTCTGACAGTGCGGCACTCCCTCAGTACTGACCCTCTGACAGTGCGGCACTCCCTCAGTACTGACTCTCTGACAGTGCAGCACTCCCTCAGCACTGACCCTCTGACAGTGCGGCACTCCCTCAGCACTGACCCTCTGACAGTGCGGCACTCCCTCAGCACTGACCCTCTGACAGTGCGGCACTCCCTCAGCACTGACCCTCTGACAGTGCAGCACTCCCTCAGTACCGACCCTCTGAAAGTGCAGCACTCCCTCAGCACTGACCCTCTGACAGTGCGGCACTCCCTCAGCACTGACCCTCTGACAATGCGGCACTCCCTCAGCACTGACCCTCTGACAGTGCGGCGCTCCCTCAGCACTGACCCTCTGACAGTGCGGCGCTCCCTCAGCACTGATCCTCTGACAGTGCGGCACTCCCTCAGCACTGACCCACTGACAGTGCAGCACTCCCTCAGCACTGACCCTCTGACAGTGCGGTACTCCCTCAGCACTGACCCTCTGACAGTGCGGCACTCCCACAGCACTGACCCACTGACAGTGCGGCACTCCCTCAGCACTGACCCTCTGACAGTGCGGCACTCCCTCAGCACTGACCCTCTGACAGTGCGGCACTCCCTCAGCACTGACCTTCTGGCAGTGCGGCACTCCCTCAGTACTGACCCTCTGACAGTGCGGCACTCCCTCAGCACTGACCCTCTGACAGTGCGGCACTCCCTCAGCACTGACCTTCTGGCAGTGCGGCACTCCCTCAGCACTGACCCTCTGACAGTGCGGCACTCCCTCAGCACTGACCTTCTGGCAGTGCGGCACTCCCTCAGCACTGACCCTCTGACAGTGCGGCACTCCCTCAGCACTGACCCTCTGACAGTGCGGCACTCCCTCAGCACTGACCTTCTGGCAGTGCGGCACTCCCTCAGCACTGACCCTCTGACAGTGCGGCACTCCCTCAGCACTGACCTTCTGGCAGTGCGGCACTCCCTCAGCACTGACCCTCTGGCAGTGCGGCACTCCCTCAGTACCAGTTCCAACCCCGGCTTGGGTCACTGTCTGTGTGGAGTTTGCATGTTCTCCCTGTCTCTGCGTGGGTTTCCTCCGGGTGCTCCAGTTTCCTCCCAGACTCCAAAGATGTGTGGGTTTGGTGGATTGGCCATGCTAAGTTACCCCTTTGTGTCGGGGGATTAGTGGGGGTAAATACCCCACTATTAGTTGGGTTAACGGGAATTGGGCCTGGGTGGGATTGTGGTTGATGCAGACTCGATGGGCCGAATGGTCTCCTTCTGCACTGTAGGATTCTATGATTCTATTAAAGATTGTAAACATTCGGATGTAAAGCTAACCTGTCCGTGTGGAGAGCAGGGCAGTTTGTGATAATTCCTTATTTGACAAGAAGAGAGCTGACAACTAATTCACGCTACAGATTTTGAACGTTCAGATTGTTCCAGAATTTATCCACAAGCTGTCTTTGCTGAACCTCAGGCGTCAGTTTAACCTCTCAAAGGTCCACAGTACTGTTGTGTTTTGGAGAGTGGGGGGAGGGAGTGAAAGCTTTCAAACAAAATCTTCTGAAGATTTCTTTCGAATCATAGAATCCTACAGTGCAGAAGGAGGCCATTCGGCCCATTGAGTCTGTACCGTCAACAATCCCACCCAGACCCTATCCCCGTAACCCCACGTATTTACCCTGCTAATCCCCCGACACTAAGGGGCAATTTAGCATGGCCAATCCACCTAACCCGCACATCTTTGGACTGTGGGAGGAAACCGGAGAACCCGCAGGAAACCCACGTAGACACGGGGAGAATGTGCAAACTCCACACAGACAGTGACCCGAGCCGGGAATCGAACCCGGGTCCCTGGCGCTGTGAGGCAGCAGTGCTAACCACAGTGCCACCCTGCTTCTACCTGGGGGTATGCACACCTCAGGGACTGCAGTGATTCCAAAGGGGCAATTAGCGATGGGCAATAAAGCCCACATCCCATGATCAATTTTTTAAAAATTAATTGGGCTTGGGAGACCCGCCCTTTATCCCCAACTCCAAATATCAGTTCCTGATATTAGGGATTGGGATAACAGGG
Organism: Mustelus asterias; assembly: GCF_964213995.1. Lineage (NCBI taxonomy): Eukaryota > Metazoa > Chordata > Chondrichthyes > Carcharhiniformes > Triakidae > Mustelus > Mustelus asterias. The sequence continues at coordinate 26,300 of NW_027592642.1, read as the reverse complement.
CGGGTAGATGTAACCTACAGATTGGATACAGGAGGGTTAGACCATAAAACCATAAGACATGGGAGCAGAATTAGGCCACTCGGCCCATCGAGTCTGCTCCGCCATTCAATCATGGCTGATATTATTCTCATCCCCATTCTCCTGCCTTTTCCCCATAACCCCTGATCCCCTTATTAATCAAGAACCTATCTATCTCTGTCTTAAAGACACTCAATGACCTGGCCTCCACAGCCTTCTGCGGCAAAGAGTTCCACAGATTCACCACTCTCTGGCTGAAGAAATTCCTCCTCATCTCTGTTTTAAAGGATCGTCCCTTGAGCCTGAGGTTGTGCCTCTGGTTCTAGTTTTTTCGACTAGTGGAAACATCCTCTCCACGTCCACTCTATCCAGGCCTCGCAGTATCCTGTAAGTTTCAATAAGATCCCCCCCCTCATTCTTCCAAACTCCAGCGAGTACAGACCCAGAGTCCTCAACCGTTCCTCATATGACAAGCTCTTCATTCCAGGGATCATTCTTGTGAACCTCCTCTGGGCCCTTTCCAAGGCCAGCACATCCTTCCTTAGATACGGGGCCCAGAACTGCTCACAATACTCCAACTGGGGTCTGACCAGAGCCTTATACAGCCTCAGAAGTACATCCCTGCTCTTGTATTCTAGCCCTCTCGACATGAATGCTAACATTGCATCTGCCTTCCTAACCGCCGACTGAACCTTACTCGCAACTGTGAGATAATCAAAAGGGGAAGAAAGTCATTGGGAGACAGCACGGGGAATAAAAACGTAAATCAAATAGCTTAGAAGAAAACCTCTCAAAATAGTTCCTCACATCAGTGCACTTGTTCCCAAATGCCAGGGATAAATCAGCCATCAAATGGCTCATTCTTCTCAGAGTTTACAGAAGGACAAATTATCTTGTCACAGCGGATCAGAATAGTTGAAACTGAGAGATGATATTGCGAATACAGAAATGTTTAATCTCAGAACTCGTTTATCCAAGCGGGTTTGGGAATAATCTTCACAAACTGCCAGTACATCCTTCCTTAGATACGGGGCCCAGAACTGTTCACAATACTCCAAATGGGGTCTGACCAGAGCCTTATACAGCCTCAGAAGTCCATCCCTGCTCTTGTATTCTAGCCCTCTCGACATGAATGCTAACATTGCATCTGCCTTCCTAACTGCCGACTGAACCTTACTCGCAACTGTGAGATAATCAAAAGGGGAAGAAAGTCATTGGGAGACGGGTGGATTGGCCGTGCTAAATTGCCCCTTAGTGTCCAAAGATGTACAGGTTAGGTGGATTGGCCGTGCTAAATTGCCCCTTAGTGTCCAAAGATGTACAGGTTAGGTGGATTGGCCGTGCTAAATTGCCCCTTAGTGTCCAAAGATGTGCAGGTTATGTGGATTGGCCGTGCTAAATTGCCCCTTAGTGTCCAAAGATGTGCAGGTTATGTGGATTGGCCGTGCTAAATTGCCCCTTAGTGTCCAAAGATGTATAGGTTAGGTGGATTGGCCGTGCTAAATTGCCCCTTAGTGTCCAAAGATGTGCAGGTTAGGTGGATTGGCCATGCTAAATTGCCCCTTAGTGTCCAAAGATGTGTTGGTTAGGGGGATTGGCCATGCTAAATTGCCCCTTAGTGTCCAAAGATGTACAGGTTAGGTGGATTGGCCATGCTAAATTGCCCCTTAGTGTCCAAAGATGTGCAGGTTATGTGGATTGGCTGTGCTAAATTGCCCCTTAGTGTCCAAAGATGTATAGGTTAGGTGGATTGGCCGTGCTAAATTGCCCCTTAGTGTACAAAGATGTGTAGGTTAGGTGGATTGGCCATGCTAAATTGCCCCTTAATGTACAAAGATGTGTAGGTTAGGTGGATTGGCCATGCTAAATTGCCCCTTAGTGTCCAAGGATGTGCAGGTTAGGTGGATTGGCCGTGCTAAATTGCCCCTTAGTGTCCAAAGATGTGCAGGTTAGGTAGATTGGCCGTGCTAAATTGCCCCTTAGTGTCCAAAGATGTGCAGGTTAGGTGGATTGGCCGTGCTAAATTGCCCCTTAGTGTCCAAAGATGTACAGGTTAGGTGGATTGGCCATGCTAAATTGCCCCTTAGTGTCCAAAGATGTGTTGGTTAGGGGGATTGGCCATGCTAAATTGCCCCTTAGTGTCCAAAGATGTACAGGTTAGGTGGATTGGCCATGCTAAATTGCCCCTTAGTGTCCAAAGATGTATAGGTTAGGGGGATTGGCCGTGCTAAATTGCCCCTTAGTGTACAAAGATGTGTAGGTTAGGTGGATTGGCCGTGCTAAATTGCCCCTTAGTGTCCAAAGATGTATAGGTTAGGGGGATTGGCCGTGCTAAATTGCCCCTTAGTGTACAAAGATGTGTAGGTTAGGTGGATTGGCCGTGCTAAATTGCCCCTTAGTGTCCAAAGATGTACAGGTTAGGGGGATTGGCCGTGCTAAATTGCCCCTTAGTGTCCAAAGATGTATAGGTTAGGGGGATTGGCCGTGCTAAATTGCCCCTTAGTGTACAAAGATGTGTAGGTTAGGTGGATTGGCCGTGCTAAATTGCCCCTTAGTGTCCAAAGATGTACAGGTTAGGTGGATTGGCCATGCTAAATTGCCCCTTAGTGTCCAAAGATGTATAGGTTAGGGGGATTGGCCGTGCTAAATTGCCCCTTAGTGTACAAAGATGTGTAGGTTAGGTGGATTGGCCGTGCTAAATTGCCCCTTAGTGTACAAAGATGTGTAGGTTAGGTGGATTGGCCGTGCTAAATTGCCCCTTAGTGTCCAAAGATGTACAGGTTGGGTGGATTGGCCGTGCTAAATCGCTCTTTAGTGATTCCCCGTCGTACACTGCGCTGGACGGGTCTTGGGCCTCCCACACAGAGTGAATATTGCTTCACACCTCCTGCCAATTGATCGAGGGTATTCATTGGCCGGAGAGATGGGAGGCGCTGGGGTTAGTTCTCCATGGGGCAGAGAAGGTTAAGAGGAGAGATTTAACAGAGAGATTAAAAATGGGGAGGTGTTTTGATAAGAGTAGGCAGAGTAAGAAGTCCAACAGGTTTATTTGGTAGCACGAGATTTCGGAGTGTCGCTCCTTCATCAGGTGAGTGATGGGGTCTCGTGGAAAGCTCGTGATTCCAAATAAACCTGTTGGACTTTAACCTGGTGTTGTTAAACTTCTTACTGCGTTCACCCCAGTCCAACGCCGGCATCTCCACATTAGGAACTAGAAGACAGAGAGACAGAGAAACTGACAGTGATCTTGCTGCTTCCCTCTCGGGTGTGAGAGTGTCGGAGCCAGCACGCTGGGGTGTGAGAGTGTAGGATGAGCCTATGTGTTTGTGCATATGTGTCTGTGATGGTGTGAGTGAGTGTGTGAGTGTGTGAGTGTGTGTGTGTGTGAGTGTGTGAGTGTGTGTGTGTGAGAGTGTGAGTGTGTGAGTGTGTTTGTGTGAGTGTGTGTGAGTGTGTGAGTGTGTGTGTGTGAGAGTGTGAGTGTGTGAGTGTGTTTGTGTGAGTGTGTGTGAGTGTGTGAGTGTGTGTGTGTGAGAGTGTGAGTGTGTGAGTGTGTTTGTGTGAGTGTGTGTGAGTGTGTGTGTGTGAGTGTGTATGTGTGAGTGTGTGCGAGTGTGTGTGTGCGAGTGTGTGTGTGCGAGTGTGTGTGTGAGTGTGAGTGTGTGTGTGTGAGTGTGTGAGTGTGTGTGAGTGTGTGTGTGAGAGTGTGAGTGTGTTTGTGTGAGTGAGTGTGTTTGTGTGAGTGTGTGCGAGTGTGTGTGTGTGAGTGTGTTTGTGTGAGTGTGTGCGAGTGTGTGTGTGCGAGTGTGTGTGTGTGTGAGTGTGAGTGTGTGTGAGTGTGAGTGTGTGTGTGAGTGTGTGCGAGTGTGTGTGTGCGAGTGTGTGTGTGTGTGTGAGTGTGAGTGTGTGTGTGTGAGTGTGTTTGTGAGTGTGTGCGAGTGTGTGTGTGCGAGTGTGTGTGTGCGAGTGTGTGTGTGCGAGTGTGTGTGTGCGAGTGTGTGTGTGCGAGTGTGAGTGTGTTTGTGCGAGTGTGTGTGTGCGAGTGTGTGTGTGCGAGTGTGTGTGTGCGAGTGTGTGTGTGCGAGTGTGTGTGTGCGAGTGTGTGTGTGTGTGTGCGAGTGTGTGCGAGTGTGTGTGTGCGAGTGTGTGTGTGCGAGTGTGCGTGTGTGTGTGTGAGAGTGTGTGCGAGTGTGTTTGTGTGTGAGAGTGTGTGTGAGTGTGTGTGTGTGAGTGTGTGTGTGTGAGTGAGTGTGTGAGTGTGTGTGAATGAGTGTGTGTGTGTGAGTGTGTTTGTGTGAGTGTGTGTGTGAGTGAGTGAGTGTGAGTGAGAGTGTGTCTGTGTTGCGATACACGCGTGTGCAGCAGATGGGAACAAGCATGTCCGTTGCGTGACTCTCCCTGTGAACTCGTGTGGCATTGGACCAGAATCGCTGGAGAGAATCTTTTCACATCTCTCTGCCGAGAGTGACAGTTACATCAAAATGGTCGGGTCACCCCGCTGTAACTCCAGGTATCCGGAAAGTCAGTCTAGACACCTACAATTTAGTGTAAATATTGATTCCCACACCTCACACATTTTTTATTCATTAATGTCACAAGTAAGGCTGACATTAACACTGCGATGAAATTACTGTGAAAACCGCCTAGTCGCCCACACTCTGCCGCCTGTTCGGGTACACCGAGGGAGAATTTAGCACGGCCAATGCACCCTAACCAGCGCGTCTTTCGGACTGTGGGAGGAAACCGGAGCACCCGGAGGAAACCCACGCAGACACGGGGACAACGTGCAGACTCCACACAGACAGTGACCCGAGCCGGGAATCAAACCCGGGCCCCTGGCGCTGTGAGGCAGCAGTGCTAACCACTGTGCCACCCCGGTTGGTAAAGCTCTTTGAGAATCTCAGAAACACACACAAGCAGCGAGTGTGAAATGTAGGAAACGCAGCGGGCACCACTGCCCAGAGCGGAGGGTGCCCACACGGAAACCCCTGGGGGTGCCCACACCACAGTGAATAGAATCCTCTTTCTAATCTTCCGTCCTGGGGGCGAACGGGGCAACGGGAGAGGCGGCCCAGGGGATTTACCAGAAAGGTTCCAGGGACGAGGGACACAGTTTAAAAATAAGGGCTGGCGTACTCGGAGATGAGGAGAGATATTTCTCGCAGAGGGGCGGGAAGGGTGTGGAATTCTCCCCCCGCGGGCAGGGGTCACCGGATAGATTCCAGGCTGAGGTAGACAGATTTTGGATTGCCCAGGTGGAGGGGAGGGTCGAAGGTTAAAGGGGGGCAGACAGGGGTTGAGGCCACAATCAGATCAGCCATGACCTTAGCAGAGCAGGTTGAAGGGCCGAATGGCCTACGTCTGCTCTTGATTCACATGTATGATCATGTATTCAGTCCGTGTTCATTTGTTTGAGTGTATGCTTATATATTTCACGTATGTCTGAATGTTCATATGTTCAACTGTATGTTCATATGTATGGTTGTATGGTCAATGCATGTTTACAAGTGTTCATGTTTGTATGTGTTCATGTGTGTGTGTATTTGCATGTTTAATATGTTTGCATGTTCAATGCATGTATGTATGTTTGCATTTCAATGCATGTTTGAATGTTTGCACATATGTTTGAATGTCCACATGCATGTTCATATGTGTGTTCATACATTTGCGTGTTCATATGTTCAATATATGGGACTGGTTAAATTGCTCCTGCCAGCGAGATGACAGGAGTATGACATGATTCTAACTCAAGTACATGCTTCCACAAAACCGCACGTCTTATAAACATAGCACGCATGCACACACAACACAGCACACACACACACCACACGCACACACACCACACGCACACACACCACACGCACACACACCACACGCACACACACCACACGCACACACACCACACGCACACACCACACGCACGCACACACAACACACATGCACAAACACGCACACAACATGCACAACACGCACACACACCACACGCACGCACACACACACCACACGCAGACACACAACACGCATGCACACCACACGCACGCACACCACACGCACGCACACCACACGCACGCACACCACACGCACGCACACCACACGCACGCACACCACACGCACGCACACACACAACACGCATGCACACACACAACATGCACGCACACACACAACACGCACGAACACACACAACACGCACGCACACACACAACACGCACGCACACACACAACACGCACGCACACACACAACACGCACGCACACAACACGCATGCACACACAACACGCACACACAACACACATGCACAAACACGCACACAACACACACACAACACGCACGCACACACACACCACACGCACGCACACACACACCACACGCAGACACAACACGCATGCACACACCACACGCACACACACCACACGCATGCACGCACATAACACGCACGCACACACAACACGCATGCACAAACACAGCACACACACAACACAGCACACAACACGCAAAGGACCCGACTCAAATAAACAGTGCTGCTGATTGCAGAGACTCAGGTCACTGGGGAATATCACTTACCGCTCTGCTCAATCACTGCCTGAATCTGTTTACTTGGTTCTGAAATGATAAGAGAGACACCTTCGCTTGTTTGTTTTATTAACACTTCATTCCTCGTGGCCCTCTGCCTTTCACAGTACACAGAACGCTGCTTCAAAACACTGGGGGAGAGGGGGGGATTGGGGGTGCAGTGTGCTGAGTGCTGGTTAGGGTGGACAAGAGATCGGTTGAGGGGGGTCAGGAGATGGACTGGTCAGCAGGTGAAGCCCAGAGTTGGAGGAGTGCAGAGATCACAGAGGGTTACGCAGAGAGAGAGAGGGATGGGGCCACGGGATAAGAACTTGAACAAGGAGGTAACTTCACTGGGAGTCAGTGTAGGTCAGTGGGGTTAGAGGCAGTGGGTGTTGCCACTCAGTGTGAAGAAGGTCTTAAACATAGAATAGGTTTCCTACAGCGTAGAAGGAGGCCATTCGGCCCATTGAGTCTACACCAACTCCCTGACAGAACATCTTACTCAGGCCCCACCCACACCCTATTCCCATAACCCCACACATTTACCATGACCGATCCCCCTAACCTGCACATCTTTGGGCGGCACGGTGGCACAGCGGTTAGCACTGCTGCCTCACAGCGCCAGGGACCCGGGTTCGATTCCCAATTTGGGTCACTGTCTGTGTGGAGTCTGCACATTCTCCCCGTGTCTGCGTGGGTTTCCTCCGGGTGCCCCGGTTTCCTCCCACAGTCTGAAAGACGTGCTGGTTAGGGTGCATTGATCTGAACGGGTGCCAGTGTGTGGCGACTAGGGGAAGTTCACAGTAACTTCATTGCAGTGTTAATGTAAGCCTTACTTGTGACTAATAAATAAACTTTTACTTTAACTTTTAACTTTAACTAACCTGCACATCTTTGGACACTAAGGGGCAATTTAGCATGGCCAATGCACCTAACCTGCACATCTTTGGACACTAAGAGGCAATTTAGCATGGCCAATCCACCTAACCTACACATCTTTGGACACTAAGAGGCAATTTAGCATGGCCAATCCACCTAACCTACACATCTTTGGACACTAAGAGGCAATTTAGCATGGCCAATCCACCTAACCTGCACATCTTTGGACACTAAGAGGCAATTTAGCATGGCCAATCCTCCTAACCTGCACATCTTTGGATACTAAGGGGCAATTTAGCATGGCCAATCCACCTAACCTGCACATCTTTGGACACTAAGGGGCAATTTAGCATGGCCAATCCACCTAACTTACACATCTTTGGATACTAAGAGGCAATTTAGCACGGCCAATCCACCTAACCTGCACATCTTTGGACACTAAGAGGCAATTTAGCATGGCCAATCCACCTAACCTACACATCTTTGGACACTAAGAGGCAATTTAGCATGGCCAATCCACCTAACCTGCACATCTTTGGACACTAAGAGGCAATTTAGCACGGCCAATCCACCTAACCTGCACATCTTTGGACTGTGGGAGAAAACCCAGTAAGGAGTCTAACAACACCAGGTTAAAGTCCAACAGGTTTATTTGGTAGCAAATGCCACGAGCTTTCGGAGCGCTGCTCCTTCGTCAGATGGAGTGGAATTCCCACCCACGCAGACATGGGGAGACCGTGCAAACTCCACACAGACGGTGACCCGAGGCTGGAATTGAAGACAGATCCCTGGCGCTGTGAGGCAGCAGTGCTAACCACCACGCTGCCCATCTGAATGGAAATAAACACAACAAATAATTTTATTCCCCTTAAACTGGTTTGAGACAAGAAGCTCGTTGGCTGAGAAGAGTGAGTAATGTTCGTGTGCCGTCTGCAGGTACATGTCTAACTATCGGACTGTCTGCCTGGCTAATCTCGACGATAGTAAAATCCCCCCTGGGGGATTTGAGAACAAATGCTTTCCCTTTTGTAGATTGATGAATATTCAACTCGATTGCCGCTCAGAGCTTCCCGGGGGTCCCGCGTCACTGCAGTAAACATCGGAAATGATTGCAAGCAGCAATCTCCAGCAATGACTGTCATCGGAATCGGGATTGTTAGAACAACTGTCGCCAGGCATTTCTGTCCCACTGCATTCCCCTCCCCCGGAGACCCTCGGAATGCCGCGAAACCCGCCCCTGTCCCGGGTTCCACATCCTCACGGACCCCCCCCGGCAGAATCCCGATTCTCTCAGCGGAGCACAGCCGGTGAGATCCGGTATTACCGCGCCTGACCTAAACACCACGAGGCAACTCAATTCGCCGCATCACGTAGCGTCACAGACTGGAAAGGCACAGGACCAGGCCATTGGGCCCATCCTGCCTGTACTGGCTCTTTAAAAGGTTTGTTCAATTAGTCCCAATTCCAAACCCCCAACACCCCCAAACCCCCGCTCTTTCCCTCAGCGTTCCGCCGTTTGGTTTTGCTTTCAATTTTTACCCAATTTCTTGTTTTGGAAAGTTCCGATGGGATCTGCTTCCGCTGCCCTTCCGGGCGACGTCTCCCAGATCCCAACAACTCGCTGCGTTAACATCTCTCCATTCCACCTCTGCTTCTTCTGTCAATTCTCTTCAATCTCTGTCCCCCTCCCCGGTAACCCCCCCCCATTACTTCCCCCCCCTCCCATTACCCACCCAGCCAGTTACCCACGCCCACCCCGGTTACCAACCACCCCACCCCAGTTATCACCTCCCCCCTCCCCACCTTGTTACTGCACCCCCTCCATTGCCCAAACCCTCCCACCCCCAAATACCCACTCTCTCGGTTACTGACCACATCCTTACCCCTCCCCCCCCCCCCCTTCCCACCCCTGGCTATCCCCGCTCCTCCCAATTACCCACCCTCCTGGTTACTGATTCTCCCGCTTACTCAACCCCCCCTACCCCTAGTTACCCACTCTCTCAGTTACCGACCACATCCTTACCCCCCGACCCCGGCTACCGACTCTCCCAGTTACCCAGAAAGTTGAGATTTGGGGGCCCTCGGTCATAAATCGCAAACAGCAAGCGTGCAAGTTCATTGGGTGATACGGAGGGCAAATGGAATGTGGGATTATTTCAAAGGGAATGGAGAATAAAAATAGGGAAGTCCTGGTAAATACAAGGCATTGGTTAGACCACACCTGGAGTACTGTGAATACTGACAACCAATCAGTCCCAGAGAGAGGCTTTAGCATCAACTCAGGCTTTGGGCCAGCTTACGGGGCAGTAACAGAGCTCAGATCCAGACCAATACGGGTGGCACGGTGGCATTCTGGCACTGCTGCCTCTCAGCGCCAGGGACCCGGGTTCGATTCCCGGCTCGGGTCACTGTCTGCGTGGAGTTTGCACGTTCCCCCCGTGTCTGCGTGGGTTCCCCCCGGGTGCTCCGGTTTCCTCCCACAGTCCAAAGATGTATAGGTTATGTGGATTGGCCGTGCTAAATTGTCCCTGAGTATCCAAAGATGTGCAGTTAAGATGGATTGGCCATGCTAAATTGCTTCTTATTGTCCAAAGATGTGCAGGTTAGGTGGATTGGCCATGCTAAATTGCCCCTCAATGTCCAAAGATGTGCAGGTTAGGGGGATTGGCCATGCTAAATTGCCCCTCAGTGTCCAAAGATGTGCGGGTTAGGGGGATTGGCCATGCTAAAAAAACCCTTAATGTCCAAAGATGTGCAGGTTAGGTGGATTGGCCACGCTAAATTGCCCCTTAGCGTCCAAAGATGTGCAGGTTAGGTGGAATGGTCATGCTAAATTGTCTATTAGTGTCCAAAGATGTGCAGGTTCGGTGGATTGGCCATGCTAAATTGCCCCTTAGTGTCCAAAGATGTGCAGGTTAGGTGGATTGGCCATGCTAAATTGCCCCTTAGTGTCCAGGGATGTGTAGGTTAGGTGGATTGGCCATGCTAACTTGCCCCTTAGTGTCCAAGGATGTGTAGGTTAGGTGGATTGGCCATGCTAAATTGCCCCTTAGTGTCCAAGGATGTGTAGGTTAGGTGGATTGGCCATGCTAACTTGCCCCTTAGTGTCCAAGGATGTGTAGGTTAGGTGGATTGGCCATGCTAAATTGCCCCTTAGTGTCCAAAGATGTGCAGGTTAGGTGGATTGGCCATGCTAAATTGCCCCTTAGTGTCCAAGGATGTGTAGGTTAGGTGGATTGGCCATGCTAACTTGCCCCTTAGTGTCCAAGGATGTGTAGGTTAGGTGGATTGGCCATGCTAAATTGCCCCTTAGTGTCCAAAGATGTGCAGGTTAGGTGGATTGGCCATGCTAAATTGCCCCTTAGTGTCCAAGGATGTGTAGGTTAGGTGGATTGGCCATGCTAAATTGTCCCTGAGTATCCAAAGATGTGCAGTTAAGATGGATTGGCCATGCTAAATTGCTTCTTATTGTCCAAAGATGTGCAGGTTAGGTGGATTGGTCTTCTAAATTGCCCCTCAATGTCCAAAGATGTGCAGGTTAGGGGGATTGGCCATGCTAAATTGCCCCTCAGTGTCCAAAGATGTGCGGGTTAGGGGGATTGGCCATGCTAAAAAAACCCTTAATGTCCAAAGATGTGCAGGTTAGGTGGATTGGCCACGCTAAATTGCCCCTTAGCGTCCAAAGATGTGCAGGTTAGGTGGAATGGTCATGCTAAATTGTCTATTAGTGTCCAAAGATGTGCAGGTTCGGTGGATTGGCCATGCTAAATTGCCCCTTAGTGTCCAAAGATGTGCAGGTTAGGTGGATTGGCCATGCTAAATTGCCCCTTAGTGTCCAAGGATGTGTAGGTTAGGTGGATTGGCCATGCTAAATTGCCCCTTAGTGTCCAAGGATGTGTAGGTTAGGTGGATTGGCCATGCTAACTTGCCCCTTAGTGTCCAAGGATGTGTAGGTTAGGTGGATTGGCCATGCTAAATTGCCCCTTAGTGTCCAAAGATGTGTAGGTTAGGTGGATTGGCCATGCTAAAAATGCTCTGTCGGAGAGTCGGTGCAGACTCGATGGGCCGAACGGCCTCCTTGTGCACTGTAGGGATTCTGTTGCTGTAACAGAGGTCGGGGTGAGGCACGTACCGGATTGTCTCCTCCCCCTACGCAGCGTTGACGGGGTCTCCATATTGAGCAGGGGAAACAGCTTCTTGGCTCTCTCGGGGGTGTAGATAAACTCGGGAGGTTCTGAAAGGAGGCGGGAAGAAACCACAATTACAAACATCCGACCGGTTGCCGAGCGACTGGAGGGTTAGCAATGACATCAGCACCCCGGTAAAAGACAGTTTCAATCTGACACGGTGACCAATGATTCTGAAGATGAAGATTATACCGGTGTCTCTACATATCACACAACTGTTAACACCCCTCACTTAGGGCAACACAGCGGTTAGCACTGCTGCCTCACAGCGTCAGGGACCCGGGTTCGATTCCCGGCTCGGGTCACTGTCTGTGCGGAGTCTGCACATTCTCCCCGTGTCTGCGTGGGTTTCCTCCGGGGGCTCCGGTTTCCTCCCACAGTTCGAAAGGCGTGCTGGTTAGAATCATAGAATGCAGAAGAAGGCCCATCGAGTCGGCACCAAACACAATCCCACCCAGGCCCTATCCCCAAAACCCCATGCATTTACCCTAGCTAGTCCCCCTGACACTAAGGGTCAATTTAGCATGGCCAACCCACCTAACCCGCACGTCTTTGGAGTGTGGGAGGAAACCGGAGCACCCGGAGGAAACCCACGCAGACACGGGGCAAACTCAAAACAGACAGTGACCCAAGCCGGGAATCGAACCCAGGTCCCTGGTGCTGTGAGGCAGCAGTGCTAACCACTGTGCTACCCTTTGGTTAGGTGGATTGGCCGTGCTAAATTCTCCCTCAGTGTACCCAAACAGGCGCCAGAGTGTGGCGTCTAGTGGATTTTCACAGTAACTTCATTGCAGTGTTAATGTGAGCCTACTTGTGACACTAATAAATAAACTTCAACTTAGAACTTCACCAAGGCAGCAAATTGAGAATTTCGACTCTTCTGAAACTCTTATTCATTCGTTCCTGGGACATGGGTGTCGCTGGCTGACCAGCATTTATTGCCCATCCCTAGTTGCCCCTTGGAGGGCAGTTGAGAGTCAACCACATTGCTGTGGCTCTGGAGTCACATGTAGGCCAGACCAGGTAAGGATGGCAGATTTCCTTCCCCAAAGGACATTAGTGAACCAGATGGGTTTTTCCGACAATCGACAATGGTTTCACGGTCATCAATAGATTCTTAATTCCAGATATTTTTTATTGAACTCAAATTCCATCATCTGCCGTGGCGGGATTCGAACCCGGGTCCCCCAGAACACGAGCTGAGTTTCTGGATTAATAATCTAGCGATAATACCACTAGGCCATTGGCCCGTCCCCAAACTCCTGCCACCATTTCCAATTCTTCGTGGTTTTATCAGAAATATTTGAGAAAAGGAAAGGCAGCTGCATTTTGATAGCGCCTGTTATCATCCCCAGGACATCCCAAAATGCTCTGAAAGCCCCTTCTGAAGCGCAGTCAGAGCAAGATCCCACAAACAGCGAGGTGGCAAGCACAGAGAATATTCCAGAATAACAAGGGGTACAAGGCATCCGGTGTTTAAACTCCACATGTGGCCCCTCCCATCCCCTCTTCGTCTTGCCCAATCAGGGTGGCGGGCGTCACTGGCTGGGGTGGCATTTGTTACCCGTCCCTAAGTGCCCCACAGGGAGCAGCCACTCTGAATCTCTGCTGCCCCTGTGGTCTAGGGTGCCAGAGAACATAGGACTGGGGGGTAGAAATAGGCCATTCGGCCCTCCAAGCCTGTTCTGCTGCCATTCGATAGGATCGTTGCTGATGTGGTTGCGGACTGGTTGTCAGCACTTACTGAGCAAGCCCGAGTGCGTTAAGAATGACGCAAACAACCAAATGAAGATCATCAGTGGGGCTAATGAAGCGTCTCACTCACGCTCGCTAGAATCCTACAGTGCAGAGAGAGGCCATTCAGCCCATTGACCACAATCCCACCAGGCCTATCCCCATAGCCTCATTCATTTACCCTAGCTAGTCCCCCTGACACTAAGGGGCAATTTAGCATGGCCAATCCACCCAACCCGCACATCTTTGGACTGTGGGAGGAAACCGGAGCACCCGGAGGAAACCCACACAGACACGGGGAGAACGTGCAGACTCCGCACAGACAGTGACCCAAGCCGGGAATTGAACCCGGGTCCCTGACACTGTGAAGCAGCAGCGCTAACCACTGTGCTACCGTGCCATCCCATGTATAGAATCCATGCATATTTATAGTCTGGGCTTCATTCTGAAAGACGTGCTGGTTAGGGTGCATTGACCCGAACAGGCACCGGAGTGTGGTGACTGGGGTATTTTCACAGTAACTTCATTGCAGCGTTAATGTAAGCCACACTTGTGACTACTAATAAATAAACTTGAACTTTAACCTTTCACTCTCTGTAAACTGAAAGAATATGTCCACCTCTTGCACTTTAAATTAAACAAAAGTTTGGGGGGACAACAGTTGCCAGGTGCGTTCGCCATGGCAACAGGACGACAAGGTGCAACTTGCCAACCAATCAACACCCTTTTATCCTGCAGTATCAACTGCTGATGCCTTTGAAATTCTTGTGTCTCTCCTGATGAGTCCAAGAGGAAAAGATTTGACTGTCTTTCCCTTTTTTGAAGCAGCAATCAAATTCTGCGCAATTAAACAGCAATTTAATAAGAGTTTAACCTCTGACCAAACAGGAAGTGGCGGGTACAGTGTGACAGTGAAAATCAGGCCCGTGCAGGAGCGGGTCGGGTGACTCACCGGACTGCCTCCGGCCTCGCTGGTATCCCCGGGAATCATCTAAACGGGGCGAGGGGGAAACCTTCTTCAACGAGTCTGGGCTAAACGGCATCTCTGATGCATCTGGATTTTTAAAAAATGAAGTTACATTCCCACAGTTGCCAAAGAAAACAGTAATTATCTTAAATAGCAGTTAATAGTTAGTGTCATAGAGGTTTACAGCATGGAAACAGGCCCCTGGGCCCAACTTGTCCATGCCGCCCTTATTTTTTTAAACCCCTAAGCTAATCCCAATTGCCCGCATTTGGCCCATATCCCTCTATACCCATCTTACCCATGTAACTGTCTAAATGCTTTTTAAAAGACAAAATTGTACCCGCCTCTACTACTGCCTCTGGCAGCTCGTTCCAGACACTCACCACCCTCTGTGTGAAAAAACTGCCTCTCTGGACACTTTTGTATCTCTCCCCTCTCACCTTAAACCTGTGCCCTCTAGTTTTAGACTCTCCTACCTTTGGGAAAAGATGTTGACTATCCAGCTGATCTGTGCCCCTCATCAAAATCATTAATATAAATGACAAATAACAGTGAACCCAGCACTGATCCCTGAGGCACACCGCTGGTCACAGGCCTCCAGTTTGAAAAACAACTCTCTACAACCACCCACTGGCTCCTGTCAAGAAGCCAATTTTGTATCCATTTAGATACCTCACCCTGGATCCCGTGTGTTCGACAGTGCAGCACTCCCTCAGCACTGACTCTCTGACAGTGCAGCACTCCCTCAGCACTGACCCTCTGACAATGCGGCACTCCCTCAGCACTGACCCTCTGACAGTGCATCACTCCCTCAGCACTAACCCTCTGACAGTGCGGCACTCCCTCAGTACTGACCCTCTGACAGTGCGGCACTCCCTCAGTACTGACCCTCTGACAGTGCGTTACTCCCTCAGCACTGAGCCTCCGACAGTGCGGCACTCCCTCAGCACTGACCCTCTGACAGTGCGGCACTCCCTCAGCACTGACCCTCTGACAGTGCGGCACTCCCTGAGCACTGGCCCTCTGACGGTGCAGCACTCCCTCAGCACTGCGCCGGTGCCTAGTGTTTGTGGGGGAATGAGGAGTGAACCCATGATGTTTAGACCCACACTGCCACGACTCCTCCGATCCAGTGGCGGAAGGCTTGGGGATGAAGTCAGCAATGGGATGGGTGTACTTACGGTGAGAATGGTTTTCGAGTAGAACCTGTTTTGCCTGTGAACATAGATAAGAGAGAAACCCGTCAGTATCCAACTGTTCAGAGCTGAGAACATCATATTAATGAACAAAATTACCACGCAACAGGGCATTCCTCTAACACACATCATTCCCCAACTGAGCCTACACTTAACAACAGAACATTCTAGAGTTTTTTTGAAAATTCATTCCAGGGACATGGGCGTCGCCGGCTGGGCCAGCATTTATTGCCCATCCCTAGTTGCCCAGAGGGCAGCTGAGAGTCAACCACATTGCTGTGGCTCTGGAGTCACATGTAGGCCAGACCGGGTAAAGATGGCAGATTTCCTTCCCTAAAGGGAACCAGATGGGTTTTTCCGCCAATCGGCAATGGTTTCATGATCCATCAGTGGACCCATTCTCCCAGGAGAACTTTCATCCCTCACATAATGTGAGTGAGGATGGCTGATCTGGGTCTTTATCACATTACAATAGTGGGATCTTGCTGTGCATAGATTTGTGGCTAGTTCACAACAGTGAGTACAGCTGAAGGAGCTCTTCATTGGCTGCAGAACAGGTTGGGATGTTCTATTATTCGATTCATAGAGTCATAGAGGTTTTTACAGTATAGAAAAAGGCCCTTCGGCCCAACTTGTCCATGCCGCCCTTTTTTTTAAACCCCTAAGCTAGTCCCAATTGCCGGTGCTTGGCCCATATCCCTCTATACCCATCTTACCCATGTAACTTCTAAATGCTTTTTAAAAGACAAAATTGTACCCGCCTCTACTACTGCCTCTGGCAGCTCGTTCCAGACACTCACCACCCTCTGTGTGAAAAAATTGCCCCTCTGGACACTTTTGTATCTCTCCCCTCTCACCTTAAACCTATGCCCTCTAGTTTTAGAACCCCCTACCTTTGGGAAAAGATATTGACTATCTAGCTGATCTGTGCCCCTCATTATTTTATAGACCTCTGTAAGGTCACCCCCAAGCTTCCTACGCTCCAGGGGAGAAAAGTTCCAGTTGATCCAGTTAAAGTTTTTTTTAAAGTTAATTTATTAGTGTCACAAGTAAGGCTGACATTAACACTGCAATGAAGTTACTGTGAAAATCCCCCAGTCGCCCACACTCAGGCGCCTGTTCGGGTTACACTGAGGGAGAATTTAGCACGGCCAATGCACCCTAACCAGCACGTCTTTCGGACTGTGGGAGGAAACCGGAGCACCCGGAGGAAACCCACGCAGACACGGGGAGAACGTACTGACCCCGCGCAGACAGTGACCCGAACTGGGAATCGAACCCGGGTCCCTGGCGCTGTGAGGCAGCAGTGCTAACTACCGTGACACTGTTCCAGCTTCTCCTTATAACTCAAACCATCAAGTCCCGGTAGCATCCTAGTAAATCTTTTCTAGTAAATCTTTTCTAGTAAATCTTTTCTAGTAAATCCTTTCTAGTAAATCTTTTCTAGTAAATCTTTTCTAGTAAATCTTTTCTAGTAAATCCTTTCTAGTAAATCTTTTCTGCACTCTTTCTAGTTTAAGAATATCTTTAATAATATCTTTAATATCTTTTTTAATATTATCTTTAATATCTTTAATAATATCTTTAATAATATCCTTTCTATAATAGGGTGACCAGAACTGTACACAGTATTCCAAGTGTGGCCTTACCAATGTCTTGTACAACTTGAACAAGACGTCCCAACTCCTGTGTTATCGGTACAAGCTGCACTGATGTGTGTGTGAGATTGTCGGATGGTTTTGTGTTGTCCCACTGCCCTCTGCTGGTGAATTCAATCCTCATCCCAGACTCCCAGCCTCCAGACAGGGCACGCTGCTTATCACCAACATCCGACTGCCCGCCTCCCCCGAGGGCACCGACTGACCAGGCCTGGCTCAACTGGTCACAGGTCTGCTCTCGTGACGTGGGAGGCCATTCTGTGTGACCCCCCCCTCATTCTGTTCCTATCCCTTTTACTTTCACTCATAGACAGTGAGATGATTGTGATCTCTGGGATCAATACTGAGGATTTCATCCAGAGAATCAGAGAACTCCTGCAGTGCAGAAGGAGGCCATTCGGCCCATCACGTCTGTACTGACCCTCCGAAAGAGCATCCTACCCAGACCCCACCCCTCCATTCTGTCCCCGTAACCCTGCGCATTTCCCGCAGCCAATCCACCTATCTCACACACCTTAAGCCTAAGTTTATTGAAATTTATTTATTGGTGTCACAAGTAGGCTTACATTAACGCTGCGATGAAGTTACTGTGAAAATCCCTAGTCGCCACACTCCCCTAGGCGCCTGTTCGGGTTACACTGAGGGAGAATTTAGCACGGCCAATGCACCCTAACCAGCTCGTCTTTCGGACTGTGGGAGGAAACCGGAGCACCCGGAGGAAACCCACGCAGACACGGGGAGAATGTGCAGACTCTGCACAGACAGTGACCCCAAGCCAGGAATCGAACCCGGATCCCTGGTGCCGTGAGGCAGCAGTGCTAACCACTGGGCCACCCAGGTTCAGACCCTACGGACTGATCCTCTGACAGTTCATCAGTCCCACACAACCCCCCTCCCCTCACACACGCATGCCCACCACGGGAATCGGAGCGGGGGGGGGGGGGGAGCGGACTGTGCAAAGACCCGTTGACCTCAGGCGGGATTTTACAGTTTCAGAATGAGCAAGACCGTAAAATCCCACAGAGACAGACATGCAGACTGACGCGCGCACAGACAGGCACACACACAGAGTGACGCGCGCACGCATAGTCAGGTGCACGCACAGTCAAACACACGCACGCAGACAGACAGACAGACACGCAGACTGACGTGCACACGTACAGTCAGACGCATGCACGCACAGACGGAAGCACGCACGCACACACATACTCACAGACGGACGCACGCACGCACAGACGGACGCACACACATACTCACAGACGGATGCACGGACAGACGGACGCACGGACAGACGGACGCACGGACAGACGGACGCACGGACAAACGCATGCACAGACGGACACACACACATACTCACAGACGGACGCACGCACAGACGGACGCACGCACAGACGGACACACACACATACTCACAGACGGACGCACGCACAGACGGACGCACGCACAGACGGATGCATGCATGCACAGACAGACGCATGCACAGGCAGACGCATGCACAGGCAGACGCACGCACGCACAGGCAGACGCGCGCACAGGCAGACGCGCGCACAGGCAGACGCACGCACGCACAGGCAGACGCGCGCACAGGCAGACGCACGCACGCACAGGCAGACGCACGCACGCACAGGCAGATGCACGCACAGGCAGGCGCACGCACGCACGGGCAGACGCACGCACGCACAGGCAGACGCACGCACGCATGGGCAGACGCACGCACGCACGGGCAGACGCACGCACGCACAGGCAGACGCACGCACGCACAGGCAGACGCACGCACGCACAGGCAGATGCACGCACAGGCAGACGCACGCACGCACGGGCAGACGCACGCACGCACGGGCAGACGCACGCACGCACGGGCAGACGCACGCACACAATGTGCTGACCTTCTGTGGAATGGATGCTGGGTGATTCTCGATGATCAGGCGTTTGAGATAATGGATCCACAATCGCTTCTCCTCCTGATTCTTTGCCTGAGAAACAGACCAATCAGCAAGCACCATTAGCACAGACCGGGAAATAATATTCATATTTGCGTTTTTATGACCTTTTTCACGGCCACCCGATGTCTCAAAGTGTTCCGCAGCCAATGAAAAGCACTTTCTTTCAGTGCGGTCACTGCTGTATTGTGGGAAATGCAGCAGCTAATGTGTACACAGCAAGATCCCACAAACAGCAATGTGACAATAAGCAGGCAGCCGGTCTGTTGTGACAATGATTGAGGGATAGATATTGGCCTGGATCACGGGGTGAGCTCCCCTGCTCTGTTTCCAAATAATAGCATAGTCCCTTCACCCCGACAGAAGCAGGCCAAGGCATGGGGCCTTGTCTTAACATCTCGTCCAAAAACCGTGCCTCTGACGGTGCAGCATTCCCTCAGTACTGCTCCGGAGTGAGGCCGAGATTTTGGGCTCAAATACGGAGTGGGACTTGAACCTGTAAGCTGCCTCCAAGGCGAGTGAGCAGCAATTAGATGCTTCACTGTCCATCAGCCTTCCAGAACACAACTAGTGAGTGGAGTGTTCGCAGGGACAGCGGAACAAGCCCTGAGGTAGTGACCCACCATAGTAACCACCATAGTAACCAGCCTTAGTGACCAGAGGCACGCCTTAGGGACCAACAGTTGGCCTTAGCGACCAGGCCTCAGCGACCGGCGGCAGGCCTTAGCGACCAGGCCTCAGCGACCGACGGCAGGCCTTAGTGACCAGGTCTTAGCGACCAGTGGCAGGCCTTAGCGATCAGAGGCTGGCCTTAGCAACCAGGCCTTAGTGACCAGTGGCAGGCCTTAGCGACCAGAGGCCGGCCTTAGCGACCAGGCGTTAGCAACCAGAGGCCGGCCTTAGCGACCAGAGGCCGGTCTTAGCGATCAGAGGTCGGCCTTAGCGACCAGGCCTGAGCAACCAGAGGCCGGCCTTAGCGACCAGAGGCCGGTCTTAGCGACCAGAGGCCGGCCTTAGCGATCAGAGGCCGGCCTTAGCGTCCAGACCTCAGCGACCAGAGGCAGGCCTTAGCGACCAGACCTCAGCGACCAGAGGCAGGCCTTCGTGACCAGTGGTTGGCCATACCAAGTCTGTACCCCGGCAATGTGAGCACTGACCTGGAGTGTGTGTTGCTGCTTCGGAATTGTCAAATCCGTCACTCGGAAACTCAGCTGATCTTTCAGATTCTCCGATAGAGTCAGATTGCAACACTGTCGAGAAAGAGAGAGACTGGTATTCCCATAACAACTTCCACAAACCCAACACCCGAAAGACTCTACAATCAATTCGAGTGCAGTCACTGTGATAATGTAGAACACTTCCGCACTCAATTTACACACAGCAAGCTCCCAGAGACAGAGAATCAGACAACTTGGTCAGGACACCAAGAGCACTCCCCTGCCCTTCAACAATACGGCACTCCCTCAGTACTGACCCTCTGACAGTGCGGCACTCCCTCAGCACTGACCCTCTGACAGTGCGGAACTCCCTCAGCACTGACCCTCTGACAGTGCGGCACTCCCTCAGCACTGACCCTCTGACAGTGCAGCATTCCCTCAGTACTGACCCACTGACAGTGTGGCACTCCCTCAGTACTGACCCTCTGACAGTGCGGCACTCCCTCACTACTGACTCTCTGACACTGCGGCACTCCCTCAGCACTGACCCTCTGACAGTGCAGCACTCCCTCAGCACTGACCCTCTGACAGTGCGGCACTCCCTCAGTACTGACCCTCTGACAGTGCGGCACTCCCTCAGTACTGACCCTCTGACAGTGCAGCACTCCCTCAGCACTGACCCTGTGACAGTGCGGCGCTCCCTCAGCACTGACCCTCTGACAGTGCGGCACTCTCTCAGTACTGACCCTCTGACAGTGCGGCACTCCCTCAGTACTGACCCTCTGACAGTGCGGCACTCCCTCAGTACTGACCCTCTGACAGTGCGGCACTCCCTCAGTACTGACCCTTGACACAAGATTGGTGGCATAGTGGACAGTGAGGAAAGTTATCTCCGATTGCAACGGGATCTTGATCAATTGGGCCAGTGGGCTGACGAATGGCAGATGGAGTTTAATTAAGGTAAATGCGAGGTGATACATTTTGGTAGATTGAACCAGGGCAGGACTTACTCAGTTAATGGTAGGGCGTTGGGGAGAGTTACAGAACAAAGAGATCTAGGGGTACATGTTCATAGCTCCTTGAAAGCGGAGTCACAGGTGGACAGAGTGGTGAAGAAGGTATTCAGCATGCTTGGTTTCATCGGTCAGAACATTGAATACAGGAGTTGCGACGTCTTGTTGAAGTTGTACAAGACATTGGTAAGGCCACACTTGGGATACTGTGTACAGTTCTGCTCACCCTATTATAGAAAGGATATTGTTAAACTAGAAAGAGTGCACCCCCCCCCCCGCCCCCCCCCCCCCCCCAGGCCTGTCGCCGCCCCCCGCCCCCCCCCCCCCCCGCCCCCAGGCCTGTCGCCGCCCCCGCCCCCCCCCCCCACCCCAGGCCTGTCGCCGCCCCCCCGCCCCCAGGCCTGTCGCCGCCCCCCTCGCCGCGCTCCCACACTCACGAAGATGTGCATGTTGTAGGTGTACTGTTCCGCCCTGCGCTTGGTGATCAGCAGCATCTTGTCAAACAGGAACAGGGTCCGCTCCTTCTTGGCTCTCTGAACCCGGAACGTTCCTTCCAGAACCAGCTCCCCGAAGGCGATCAGGTCCGGCCCGCTCCAGTTCAGCAACGAGGTCTGAATCTCCTGTAACAGCGGCAGAGAGAGTGAGGATTCAGCTCAGATACCCACGGCCCGGCCCCAGCCCCCTCCCCAGCCCCGCACCCCCTCCCCAGCCCCGCACCCCCTCCCCAGCCCCAGCCCCGCACCCCCTCCCCAGCCCCAGCCCCGCACCCCCTCCCCAGCCCCCTCCCCAGCCCCGCACCCACTCCCTGCATCCACTCCCCAGCCCCCTCCCCAGCCCCGCACCCCCTCCCCAGCCCCGCACCCCCTCCCCAGCCCCCTCCCCAGCCCCGCACCCCCTCCCCAGCCCCGCACCCACTCCCTGCATCCACTCCCCAGCCCCCTCCCCAGCCCCGCACCCCCTCCCCAGCCCCGCACCCCCTCCCCAGCCCCGCACCCCCTCCCAGCCCCCTCCCCAGCCCCCTCCCCAGCCCCGCACCCTCTCCCCAGCCCCCTCCCCAGCCCTGCACCCCCTCCCCAGCCCCGCACCCCCTCCCAGCCCCCTCCCCAGCCCCGCACCCCCTCCCCAGCCCCGCACCCCCTCCCCAGCCCCGCACCCCCTCCCCAGCCCCCTCCCCAGCCCCGCACCCACTCCCTGCATCCACTCCCCAGCCCCCGCCCCAGCCCCGCACCCGCACCCGCTCCCCAGCCCCGCACCCCCTCCCCAGCCCCCTCCCCAGCCCCGCACCCCCTCCCCAGCCCCCTCCCCAGCCCCGCACCCACTCCCTGCATCCACTCCCCAGCCCCCTCCCCAGCCCCGCACCCCCTCCCCAGCCCCGCACCCCCTCCCCAGCCCCCTCCCCAGCCCCGCACCCACTCCCTGCATCCACTCCCCAGCCCACTCCCCAGCCCCGCACCCCCTCCCCAGCCCCGCACCCCCTCCCCAGCCCCGCACCCCCTCCCCAGCCCCGCACCCCCTCCCCAGCCCCGTACCCCCTCCCCAGCCCCGCACCCCCTCCCCAGCCCCGCACCCCCTCCCCAGCCCCCTCCCCAGCCCCGCACCCCCTCCCCAGCCCCCCTCCCCAGTCCCACACCCCCCCTCCCCAGTCCCACACCCCCTCCCTGCATCCACTCCCCAGCCCCCTCCCCGTTCCCCCTCCCCACACCCCCTCACTGCATTCCCTCCCCAGCCCCCTCCCCGCACCCCCTCCCCAGCCCCACATCCCCGCACCCCCTCCCCAGCCCCACATCCCCTCCCCGATCCCCCGCACCCCCTCCCCAGCCCCACATCCCCTCCCCAGCCCTGCACCCCCTCCCCGACCCCCTGCACCCCCTCCCCGAACTCCCGCACCCCTCCCCAGCCCCCCGCTCCTGCTCCCCGGTCCCCTGCACGCCCCCACAACCCCCTCACCCCCTCCCTCTATGCCCCTCCTGATAGCCTGGTGCTGAAACCACTGGACCTCGTCTGCCCGGTTTGTTGTGGACAGGGCGGGGGGATCGGGGAGGGGGTGCGCGGGGGGTCAGGGAGGGGGTGCGGGGGATCGGGGAGAGTGTGCGGTGGGACGTGGTGGGGAAGGTCAGGGAGGGGGTGTGGGGGATCGGGGAGGGGGTGCGCGGGGGGTCAGGGAGGGGGTGCGGGGGATTGGGGAGAGTGTGCGGTGGGGCGTGGCGGGGAAGGTCAGGGAGGGGGTGCGGAGGGGGTCAGGGAGGGGTTGCGGGGGATCGGGGAGGGGGTTGCGGGGGATCAGGGAGGGGGTGCGGGGGATCAGGGAGGGGGTGCGGGGGATCGGGGAGGGCGTGCGGGGGATCGGGGAGGGGGTTGCGGGGGATCAGGGAGGGGGTGCGGGGGATCGGGGAGAGTGTGCGGGGGATCGGGGAGAGGGTTGTGGGGGATCAGGGAGGGGGTGCGGGGGATCGGGGAGAGGGTTGCGGGGGATCAGGGAGGGGGTGCGGGGGATCAGGGAGGGGGTGCGGGGGATCGGGGAGAGTGTGCGGTGGGACGTGGCGCGGAAGGTCAGGGAGGGGGTGCGGAGGGGGTCGGGGACAGGGTGGGGTGGGGGGGGTCGGGGAGCGGGTGGACGTGGCGGGGGGGGGGTTCAGGGAGGGGGTGCGGAGGGGGTCTGGGGACGGGGTGCGGGGGCTCGGGGCAGTGAACCCTCGGCCTGGTTCTGACCTGTAATCTCACAGCCTGCTCCTGCTTCCTCTTCATGTCGTTGATGTACCAGGCCACAGCTGTCATGGTGATGATGGCCTCCTTCACCATCTCGTAACCCTCGGCACTCTTATCAAAGTGTTTGGCCAATTCCTGGAAGGAGAATCGCCGGACATTGTTAAATCCACCCAGCGCGCTCTCTGTCCAAACTCTTGGGGGTGAATTTTCCTGTCCTCCGAGTCTAGAAGCCCACGCTTACCCATCCTGCTCCCCGATTGTGTCCCTGGATCGTGTGACCTTTGCTCTGCAGATCGATCCTTAAAGGGACACTCACCACAGGGGAGGAGAGCCGGACTATCCTGAACCACATTGTCCGAAACGGTGAAGGGAGAAACCCGGGGCTAGGGGGCAGGAGGCTGATTGAAGCCCCCACCCAAATCATCCAGCTGTAGCTCTCCCTCCCTCCCTTCTCCCACCCCCAACTCCAACACAGGCTGTAAAGAAGCCTGTCATTTTCAGGCTTCCCACTGAACTGACAGCTGAGAAGCCGGGCTGGATTATTGGATCAGGAAGAGCTCAAGTGATCTTACTGAATAGCGAAGCAGGCCCAAGGGGCCGAATGGCCTCCGGCTCCTAGTTCCTATCTTCTTACGGCCTATCCCCTTGTCCTGTCCTCCGCTAACACTCCCCGGGAGCAGAGCTGATAGGCACCACGAGACACAGTCCGGCCTCCGTCCATCTGCCATTGTGGTGACTGTCCCTTTAAGGATCGATCTGCAGAGCAAAGGTGACACGCTCCAGGGAAACAATCGGGGAGCATGATGGGGGAATACCCTGGTAAGCGTGGGCTTCTATACTCAGCACCATCTCGGGAGCTGATTGCAGCCACAGGGCTGCGAGCATCTGTATAGTCTTAACCTGGAAATAAACAAGTTGAGTTTTCCTTAACCTGCTGAACGAGTGTCTTTACGTCCTCCATTCATTATAATATGAGAGGGGTCCACTCCTCTCTCTCTCTCTCACACCAATCCCTTTACCTGCCTCCACTTAGTGCACACGGTGAAAAGCCTCTTTTCCAGAACCTTCTGCATTTGGCCTGCCCCTTCAATGTGGCCACCAACGCCCTTCGCTATGGGTGACACAGGGGGGTTCCGGCCTGTTAACTCAGGAAGGAGGTCACGGCAGGGTCAGAGTGCAGTGTGCTTGTCCACCCCCTCCCCGGGGTGAGGGGTTGAGGGGGGCTAATCTCCCCTCTGGTCTGGTGTCGAGCTCTCGGTCTTACCTGCAGCAGGAGGTGGTATTTAAGGATCCTCTGGACTGGCTTCAAGAGGTACGTTTCCAGGGGCAACGAATGGGATAGGGTCGCCTGGCGCTCACGGAAGAATTTGGCCAAGGTTCCGTTCTTCATGCACTCTCGCAGGACAGACACAGAGCTATAAAAACAGACAAATAACGTCGAGAGATAACAGTGAGGAGGTTAAATCTACAGCATCCTTCCTCACATTCATCACAGAATCACTCGTATCCCTTCAGACCCAATCCCAGAGTATCAGTCCCGCCAAGTCACCGGGGAACCAGACCCGGCCTAGACCCAGCCGCACGGTGGCACAGTGGTTAGCACTGCTGCCTCACAGAGCCAAGGACCCGGGTTCAATTCCGGCCTCGGGTCACTGTCTGTGTGGAGTCTGCACATTCTCCCCATATCTGCATGGGTTTCCTCCGGGGGCTCCGGTTTCTTCCCACACTCCAAAGATGTGCTGGGTAAGTGCATTGGCCGTGCTAAATTGCCCCTTTGTGTCCAAAGATGTACAGGTTAGGGGGATTGGCCATGCTAAATTGCCCCTTTGTGTCCAAAGATGTACAGGTTAGGGGGATTGGCCATGCTAAATTGCCCCTTAGTGTCCAAAGATTTGATTTGATTTGATTTATTATTGTCACATGTATTAGAATACAGTGAAAAGTATTGTTTCTTGTGCGCTATACAGACAAAGCATACCGTTCATAGAGAAGGGAAGGAGAGAGTGGAGAATATAGTGTTACAGTCATAGCTAGGGTGTAGAGAAAGATCAGCTTAATGCAAGGTAGGTCCATTCAAAAGTCTGATAGCAGCAGGGAAGAAGCTGTTCTTGAGTCGGTTGGTACGTGACCTCAGACTTTTGTATCTTTTTCCCGATGGAAGAAGGTGGGAGAGAGAATGTCCGGGGTGCGTGGGGTCCTTAATTATGCTCAATTATTAAAGTTGTGTGAGTTAGGTGGATTGGCCATATGAAATTGCCCCTTAGTGTCCAAAGATGTATAGGTTTGGGGGATTA